>NC_052322.1:46417983-46465138 GCF_016432855.1 Salvelinus namaycush
CCTCTACTAAAATAAAACACTGAAAAAATTACATTTACATAAGTATTCAGACCCTTTACTCAGTACTTTGTTGAAGCACCTTTGGCAGCGATTACAGTCTCAAGTCTTCTTCGGTATGACACTACAAGCTTGGCACACCTGTATTCAGGGAGTTTCTCCCATTCTTCTCTGTAGATCCTCTCAAACTCTGTCAGGTTGGATGGGGAGAGTTGCTGGTCTCTCCAGTGATGTTAGATCGGGTTCAAGTTCAGGCTCTGGCTGGGCCACTCAAGGACATTCAGAGACTTGTCCCGAAGCCACTCCTGCATTGTTTTGGCTGTGTGCTTAGGGTCGTTTTCCCGTTTCCCATCCCCCCAGTCTGATGTCCTGTGCTCTGGAGCAGGTTTTCATCAAAGATCTCTCTGTACTTTGCTCCATTCATCTTTCCCTCGATCCTGACTAGGGGTCGAATTGTTAGGTTAGATTACTCGTTGGTTATTACTGCATTGTCGGAACTAGAAGCACAAGCATTTCGCTACACTCGCATTAACATCTGCTAACCATGTGTATGTGACAAATAACATTTGATTTGATTTGACTAGTCTCCCAGTCCCTGCCGCTGAAAAAAATTCCCACAGCATGATGCTGCCACCACCATGCTTCACCGTAGGGATGGTGTCAGGTTTCCTCCAGATGTGACACTTGGCATTCAGGCCAAAGAGTTCAATCTTGGTTTCATTATACGAGAGAATCTTGTTTCTCATGCTCTGAGTTCTTTAGGCGCCGTTTGGCAAACTCTAAGCGGGCTGTCATGTGCCTTTTACTGAGGAGTGGCTTCCGTCTGGCCACTCTACCATAAAGGCCTGATTGGTGGAGCGCTGCAGAGATGGTTGTCCTTCTGGAAGGTTCTCCCATCTCCACAGAGGAACTCTGGAGCTCTGTTAGAGTGACCATCGGGTCTTGGTCACTTCCCTGAAAAAGGCCCTTCTCCCTCGATTTCTCAGTTTGGCCGGGCGGCCACATCTAGGAAGAGTCTTGGTGGTTCCAAACTTCTTCCATTTAAGAATGATGGAGGACAATGTGTTCTTGGGGACCTTCAACGCTGCAGACATTTTTTGGTACCTTTCAGGTTGGTTGTAGTAGAGGACATATCAGCTGGTTGGTTGGTTGGTTGTAGTAGAGATAGTCGTTTTGTGTAGTAGAGGACTATCAGCTGGTGGTGGTTGGTTGTAGTAGAGGACAGATCAGCTGGTGGTGGTGTAGTAGAGGACATATCAGCTGGTTGGTTGGTTGGTTGTAGTAGAGGACATATCAGCTGGTTGGTTGGTTGGTTGTAGTAGAGGACAGATCAGCTGGTTGGTTGGTTGTAGTAGAGGACATATCAGCTGGTTGGTTGGTTGGTTGGTTGGTTGTAGTAGAGGACAGATCAGCTGGTTGGTTGGTTGGTTGTAGTAGAGGACAGATCAGCTGGTGGTTGGTTGTAGTAGAGGACAGATCAGTGGTGGTTGGTTGTAGTAGAGGACGGGGGTCTCCCCCCCCCGTCTGACGTTATGGTCCCCCCCCCCCCCCCCGTCTGACGTTATGGTCCCCCCCCCCCCCCCTCCCCCCCCCTGACGTTACGGTCTCTCCCCCCCCGTCTGACGTTATGGTCTCTCCCCCCCCGTCTGACGTTATGGTCTCTCCCCCCCCGCTCTGACATTATGGCCTCTCCCCCCCCCCCCCTCGTACTCCCCCCCCCTCCGTCTCTCTCTCTCTCCGCCTGCCTCCGTCTCTCTCTCTCTCCGCCTGCCTCCGTCTCTCTCTCTCTCCGCCTGCCTCCGTCTCTCTCTCTCTCTCTCCGCCTCCGTCTCTCTCTCTCTCTCCCCCTCCGTCTCTCTCTCTCTCTCCCCCTCCGTCTCTCTCTCTCTCCCCCTTGTCTTCTTTTAACCAGGGGTCATATTCCCTTTAGGAACAAAGCGCTTGAGTGACTGGTGCTAGAATTTACTGTTCACACACACGCGTGTGCGTGCCACACACACAGAACGGACACGGAAACACACGCTGCGGTCTCTGCTGATAGGACCCCTGTGTTGGCAGGCAGGAAAAGCTTCACTTCATAATTTAAGTCCTGCCCTTTTAGCCTTCATGGTGTCTCAGAGAGGTGTGTGTGTGTGTGTGTGTGTGTGTGTGTGTGTGTGTGTGTGTGTGTGTGTGTGTGTGTTACCATACTAATTAAAATACATACTGTCCCAAAAGGCAGCTGAAATAAAAGACAGAGGAAGCAATACAGATATTCCAGAAATAAAGCGATTCAAGAGAAAAAAATGAGGTTTGTAGAAAGGATCTTATTTCCAATTCAAAATGGTGGTCGACCGTCCACATGAATTGAACAGGAGTTAACAGAACAACAGCTCAACAATATAATAAAACGCTACAATACCTTGATAGCAAACGACTCCCTGAAAGGCACAGAAGGTGACAAAAGCTCAGCTGAAAATCAAACTATGCTTTAAGACAATCCCCACTAGAAAACGACTGAAAAGTCGTTTTAGTCTAAAGTTGTGTTGTCAAAGCTTCCTTGGTCAGTCACACGTCCTGGTCTCCTCATTCATGGCCAGGTCTTTGATCACTGCGACTCACAATGCCGTTGATGTTGAGTCTCGGGTGGCTTGTCCAGTTGTCCTAATCCTGTTATCATTACAAGACGTATAGGAAGACGCACTGTCCACGGCAGACACACATTCCATCGCCTCCTTCCATCCAGGATCCACCCCAACCAAACCACTTTGCTTTGTACTTGCTTTGACTGTGTACAGTGTTATACCTCAGGATGATGTGGCAAGAATAAAGCGTCTGGAATTTCTGGATGAGAAGGAACTTCTGCAGCAGCTCCTCCAACATTACAGTATCTGCTGGGCCACCAAGGACAAGCTCAAGCTAGGACTCTCACAAGTTGCTTTCTGAACCTGGACTGGACCGTCTGTCTTAAGCCTATTTCTGAGTGAGTGACGCCAAAGTGTTGCTAGGTAACGGACGATCAATCCATCCTAACCCATACAATGGAAGTAAAACAAGGCCTTTTTCCTCTACCGCTGAGGATTGTGGGAAAATAATGTGTCACACTAATTCTTGACGTTCCTCTTCCCTCTCACACTAACTTCAGGATGATGTGGCTAACTTCAGGATGATGTGGCTCACCCCCTCCAGGGTGCATGTTTTGGTTCAAATAAACTCAGCTGATTCAAATAAATAAATAAAATCACGTTTTGATTATTTTAAATCAGCTGTGTCGTGCTAGAGCAAAAACAAAAAGATGCACCTGGGGGGGGGGGGGGGACCAAATTTGGGAAACCCTACTCTAAGGTCCTAGTCTAAGGTCCTACTCTAAGGTCCTAGTCTGAGGTCCTACTCTGAGGTCCTACTCCAGTAAGCCCCTGTCTCTGTCTAAGGTCCTACTCCAGTAAGCCCATGTCTCTGTCTACGGTCCTACTCCAGTAAGCCCCTGTCTAAGGTCCTTTTCCAGTAAGCCCCTGTCTAAGGTCCTACTCCAGTAAGCCCCTGTCTAAGGTCCTACTCCAGTAAGCCCCTGTCTCTGTCTAGGGTACTACTCCAGTAAGCCCCTGTCTCTGTCTAAGGTACTACTCCAGTAAGCCCCTCTCTAAGGTCCTTCTCCAGTAAGCCCCTGTCTAAGGTCTTACTCCAGTAAGCCCCTGTCTCTGTCTAGGGTCCTACTCCAGTAAGCCCCTGTCTCTGTCTAGGGTACTACTCCAGTAAGCCCCTGTCTAAGGTCCTACTCCAGTAAGCCCCTGTCTCTGTCTAAGGTACTACTCCAGTAAGCCCCTGTCTCTAAGGTCCTACTCCAGTAAGCCCCTGTCTCTGTCTAAGGTCCTACTCCAGTAAGCCCCTGTCTAAGGTCCTTTTCCAGTAAGCCCCTGTCTAAGGTCCTTCTCCAGTAAGCCCCTGTCTAAGGTCCTACTCCAGTAAGCCCCTGTCTAAGGTCCTACTCCAGTAAGCCCCTGTCTCTGTCTAGGGTACTACTCCAGTAAGCCCCTGTCTCTGTCTAAGGTACTACTCCAGTAAGCCCCTGTCTAAGGTCCTTCTCCAGTAAGCCCCTGTCTAAGGTCCTACTCCAGTAAGCCCCTGTCTAAGGTCCTACTCCAGTAAGCCCCTGTCTCTGTCTAAGGTCCTACTCCAGTAAGCCCCTGTCTAAGGTCCTACTCCAGTAAGCCCCTGTCTCTGTCTAAGGTACTACTCCAGTAAGCCCCTCTCTAAGGTCCTACTCCAGTAAGCCCCTGTCTAAGGTCCTACTCCAGTAAGCCCCTGTCTAAGGTCCTACTCCAGTAAGCCCCTGTCTCTGTCTAAGGTCTTACTCCAGTAAGCCCCTGTCTCTGTCTAGGGTCCTACTCCAGTAAGCCCCTGTCTAAGGTCCTACTCCAGTAAGCCCCTGTCTCTGTCTAAGGTACTACTCCAGTAAGCCCCTGTCTCTGTCTAAGGTCCTACTCCAGTAAGCCCCTGTCTAAGGTCCTACTCCAGTAAGCCCCTGTCTCTGTCTAAGGTCCTACTCCAGTAAGCCCCTGTCTCTGTCTAAGGTCCTTCTCCAGTAAGCCCCTGTCTCTGTCTAAGGTCCTTCTCCAGTAAGCCCCTGTCTCTGTCTAAGGTCCTTCTCCAGTAAGCCCCTGTCTCTGTCTAGGGTACTACTCCAGTAAAATACTCTCTGTGTGTGTGTGCGTTTGTGTGTATGTGCGTGTGTCTCTCTCCAGGCTAAAACAGGTCCAACATTCAACCCAGCAGCACAGAAACACACTGAGGAACGGGACTGTTGGTCACTTTAAAGAGATTCTCCGGACTGTTGGTCCCTTTAAAGAGATTCTCCGGTACTTTCCTATTCTTTTTAGTCAGTAGTTCTGAAAGTAGAGCTTACAAGCCAAAAGTGGTCCTTGAAAATTGCGTACTACGACACATATCTCCCTCTCTCCCGCCCGCCCGTCCTCTCCAAACAGTCACTTTCAAACCGGGGATTTTGTGGCTAATTGAAGTAAGCCAGCAACTCTGCTCATAGATTATGCACGTATGAACTACACATGGATACATCCAGTCCAAAGCGGGAGATTTAAAAAAATACTTACTAGTCGCCAAATTTCTGGAGCATGTCTTTAAGTCTCTTCAAGGGTGAGACTGGGGCTGCATTCCACATTTTTGTATTTATTATGGATCCCCATTCTTCATTCTGGGGATGCGGCCCCAGTCTCACCCTTGGAGAGACTTAAAGACATGCTCCAGAAATTAAGGCAGTTTATACAATTTTACATTATAATACATTCACAACAATTCAGGGTTGCTCCAATCAGTTGTCACCTCAACTTGCTCAATTTCCACATTATAGATTTAGTTGAAGTTTAGGGTTTAGTGAATGATTTGCCCTCTCTGAAACTAACTGCAGCTCTTTGTTAAGTGTTGCAGTCATTTCAGTTGCTGTTGTAGCTGACGTGTATAGTGTTGAGTCATCCACATACATAGACACACTGGCTTTACTCTGAGCCAGTGGCATGTCATTAGTAAAGATTGAAAAAAAGTAAGGGGCCTAGACAGCTGCCCTGGGGAATTCCTGATTCTAACTGGATTATGTTGGAGAGGCTTCCATTAAAGAACACCCTCTGTGTTCTGTTAGACAGGTAACTCTTTATCCATGATATAGCAGGGGGTGTAAAGCCATAACACATAAGTTTGTCCAGCAGCAGACTATGATCGATTATGTCAAAAACCGCACTGAAGTCTAACAAAACAGCCCCCGCAATCTTTTTATCATCAATTTCTAAGAAGCATGATGAAAGTTAGTTGTCAATTTGTTTACTGTAAAATAGCATTGTATCTGGTCAAACACAATTTTTTCCAAAAGATTACTAAGGGTTGGTAACAGGCTGATTGGTTGGCTATTTGAGCCAGTTAAGGGGGCTTTACTATTCTTAGGTAGTGGAATAAAAATAGCTACCCTCCAAGCCTGAGGGCACACGCTCTCTAGTAGGATTAAATTGAAAATATTGCCAACAGTAGTGGCAATTCCGTCCGAAATTATCCTCAGTAATTGTCCATCCAAGTTGTCAGACCCCGGTGGCTTGTCATTGTTGATAGACAATAACAAAGCAATTCACCTCTTCCACACTCACTTTATAGAATTCAAAATGACAATGCTCGTCTTTCATAATTTGGTCCGATATACTTGGATGTGTAGTGTCAGCGTTTGTTGCTGGCATGTCATGTCTAAGTTTGCTTATCTTGCCAATGAAAAAATCATTAAAGTATTTGGCAATATCAGCAGGTTTTCTGATGAATGAGCCATCTGATTCAATGAATGATTGAGCTGAGATT
Organism: Salvelinus namaycush; assembly: GCF_016432855.1. NCBI lineage: Eukaryota > Metazoa > Chordata > Actinopteri > Salmoniformes > Salmonidae > Salvelinus > Salvelinus namaycush. The sequence goes on from NC_052322.1 coordinate 46,424,308, forward strand.
GCCCTTTTTCAAAAAATGTCTTTTAAGTTGCTCCAAAGCTTTATACTATCATTCTTTATGTCATTTATCTTTGTTTCATAGTGTAGTTTCTTCTTCTTTTTATTCAGTTTAGTCACATGATTTCTACATTTGCAGTACGTTTCCCAATCGGTTGTGCAGCCAGACTTATTTTCCATTCCTTTTACCTCATCCCTCTCAACCACACAATGTTTCAATTCCTCATCAATCCAAGGGGATTTAACCGTTTTTACAGTCATTTTCATAATGGATGCGTGCTTATTGGTAACTGGAATAAACAATTTCATAAATGTGTCAAGTGCAGCATCTGTTTGCTCCTCATTACACACCACAGACCAGCAAATATTCTTTACATCAACAACATAGTAATCACTACAAAAGTATTGTATGACCCTTATACACTATATTAGTCCCAGCCTTTGGAACTGTGGTTTCCCTAGATATGGCTACTATATTGTGATCACAACATCCAATGAATCTGGATACTGCTTTAGAGCAGAGTTCTGCAGCATTAGTAAAGATGTGATCAATACATGTTGATGATTTCATTCCTGTACTGTTTGTAACTACCTTGGTAGGTTGACTGATAATCTGAACCAGGTTGCAGGCACTAGTTACAGTTTGGAGATTTTTCTTGAGTGGGCAGCTTGATGAAAGCCAGTCAATATTTAAAAACCACAGAGAAAATATACCTCTCTGTTGATATCACATACATTATCAAGCATTTCACACGTTACCCAGATACTGACTGTTAACACTTGGTGGTCTATAGCAGCTTCCCACCAGAATGGGCTTTAGGTGAGGCAGATGAACCTGCAGCCATATTACTTCAAATAGCACCTTATATGGGGCGGCAGGTAGCCTAGTGGTTAGAGCGTAGGGGCGGCAGGTAGCCTAGTGGTTAGAGAGTAGGGGCGGCAGGTAGCCTAGTGGTTAGAGCGTAGGGGCGGCAGGTAGCCTAGTGGTTAGAGCGTAGGGGCGGCAGGTAGCCTAGTGGTTAGAGAGTAGGGGCGGCAGGTAGCCTAGTGGTTAGAGCGTAGGGGCGGCAGGTAGCCTAGTGGTTAGAGCGTAGGGGCGGCAGGTAGCCTAGTGGTTAGAGCGTAGGGGCGGCAGGTAGCCTAGTGGTTAGAGCGTAGGGGCGGCAGGTAGCCTAGTGGTTAGAGCGTAGGGGCGGCAGGTAGCCTAGTGGTTAGAGCGTAGGGGCGGCAGGTAGCCTAGTGGTTAGAGCGTAGGGGCGGCAGGTAGCCTAGTGGTTAGAGAGTAGGGGCGGCAGGTAGCCTAGTGGTTAGAGAGTAGGGGCGGCAGGTAGCCTAGTGGTTAGAGCGTAGGGGCGGCAGGTAGCCTAGTGGTTAGAGCGTAGGGGCGGCAGGTAGCCTAGTGGTTAGAGAGTAGGGGCGGCAGGTAGCCTAGTGGTTAGAGCGTAGGGGCGGCAGGTAGCCTAGTGGTTAGAGCGTAGGGGCGACAGGTAGCCTAGTGGTTAGAGCGTAGGGGCGGCAGGTAGCCTAGTGGTTAGAGCGTAGGGGCGGCAGGTAGCCTAGTGGTTAGAGAGTAGGGGCGGCAGGTAGCCTAGTGGTTAGAGCGTAGGGGCGGCAGGTAGCCTAGTGGTTAGAGCGTAGGGGCGGCAGGTAGCCTAGTGGTTAGAGAGTAGGGGCGGCAGGTAGCCTAGTGGTTAGAGCGTAGGGGCGGCAGGTAGCCTAGTGGTTAGAGCGTAGGGGCGGCAGGTAGCCTAGTGGTTAGAGCGTAGGGGCGGCAGGTAGCCTAGTGGTTAGAGCGTAGGGGCGGCAGGTAGCCTAGTGGTTAGAGCGTAGGGGCGGCAGGTAGCCTAGTGGTTAGAGTGTAGGGGCGGCAGGTAGCCTAGGGGTTAGAGCGTTGGGCCAGTAACCGAAAGGATGCTGGATCGAATCCCCAAGCTGACAAGGTAAAAATCTGTCGTTCTGTTCCCCAGTAGGCCGTCATTGTAAATAAGAATTTGTTCTTAACTGACTTGCCTAGTTAACTAAAGGTACAATAAAAAAAAAGTATTATTCCCTATTTAGTGCACTACTTTTGACCCATAGGGAACCCCACACAACTCTGGTCAAAAGTAGTGCACTAAATAGTGAATATGGAGCCGTTTGGGATGCAGGCTTCGAGCCCTGCCTGGCTAGTGCAAGAGGAGGTTGTTTATGTCTTTGTGAACAAAGAAAGGGAGAAAAACACAGCAGGTGTTTGATCAAATGCTTTGGATCCAATTAAACAAAATCCTGTCTCTCTCCAACTACATAATTGCACCTGCAGTCCAAAATGGCACCCCATTTCCCTATATAGTGCACTATTTTTTTGCCCTGGGACCTATACAGGCCCAAGTCAAACCGCAGTCCACTGTATAAGTAACAGGGTGCCATTTTGGACACACATGAAGAACTCCAAAACTAAGCCGGACAGACATTGACAATGGATTCCATTAGGTAGAACGTTACAGAATAGGAAAGTGTCAGCTGGGGTTGGATTCCAAAGAGGATAACCTCTATCTCCCAGCTTGTCTGTTCAGATAGCAAGACTGTCAGCTCCATTTCTCACACACACACACACACACACAGAGAGAGAGAGAGAGAGCATTTGACTAGAAAGAAAGAGAAACATACACTAAAGAGAAAGAGACAGAAAGAGCAGAGAGAGAGCAGAGGGGAGAGAGAGATGAGCGAGAGAGAGAGCAGAGGGGAGAGAGATGAGAGAGAGAGAGAGAGATGAGCGAGAGAGAGATGAGCGAGAGAGCAGAGGGAAGAGAGAGAGAGAGCAGAGGGAATAGAGAGAGATGAGGGAATAGAGAGAGATGAGAGAGAGAGCAGAGGGAATAGAGAGAGATGAGCGAGAGAGAGAGAGCAGAGGGAATAGAGAGAGATGAGCGAGAGAGAGAGAGCAGAGGGAATAGAGAGAGATGAGCGAGAGAGAGAGAGCAGAGGGAATAGAGAGAGATGAGCGAGAGAGAGAGCAGAGGGAATAGAGAGAGAGAGCAGAGGGAATAGAGAGAGATGAGAGAGAGAGCGCACTACATTGCTGCCTGCCATAAGTTGAGGGACAGTGTCTGACAGACCAATCAACCTGCACATGTACTCTACTGTATGCGTATTGTTATTGTTGAATGTATGGTTATTTTGACCCTTGGTTATTGTTGTTACTGTTGTCCCGTTGACAATTTTGATTCTCATTTTTATATTGTAAATAAGCTTTGGCAATATGTACATTGTTACGTCATGCCAATAAAGCAAATTGAATTGAATTGAAAAAAATTGAGAGCAGAGGGGAGAGAGAGATGAGCGAGAGGGGAGAGAGAGATGAGAGAGAGAGGGGAGAGAGAGATGAGCGAGAGAGAGAGAGAGAGCAGAGGGGAGAGAGAGATGAGCGAGAGAGAGAGAGATGAGCGAGAGAGAGAGCAGAGGGGAGAGAGAGATGAGAGAGAGAGATGAGAGAGAGAGATGAGCGAGAGAGAGAGCAGAGGGGAGAGAGATGAGAGAGGGGAGAGAGAGCAGAGGGAAGAGAGAGAGAGAGCAGAGGTAAGAGAGAGCGAGCGAAAGAGAGAGATGAGTGAGAGAGATAGAAGAGGGAAGAGAGAGATGAGCGAGAGATGAGCGAGAGAGATAGAAGAGGGAAGAGAGGGATGAGCGAGAGATGAGAGAGAGAGCAGAGGGGAGAGAGAGATGAGCGAGAGAGAGAGCAGAGGGGAGAGAGACATGAGAGAGAACAGAGGGGAGAGAGAGAGCAGAGGGGAGAGAGAGATGAGCGAGAGAGAGAGCAGAGGGGAGAGAGACATGAGAGAGAGAACAGAGGGGAGAGAGAGAGCAGAGGGGAGAGAGAGATGAGAGAGAGCAGAGGGGAGAGAGAGAGCAGAGGGGAGAGAGAGATGAGCAAGAGAGAGAGCAGAGGGGAGAGAGAGATGAGAGAGGGGAGAGAGAGAGCAGAGGGGAGAGAGAGCGAGCGAAAGAGAGAGATGAGTGAGAGAGATAGAAGAGGGAAGAGAGAGATGAACGAGAGATGAGCGAGAGAGAGAGAGAGATAGAAGAGGGAAGAGAGGGATGAGCGAGAGATGAGCGAGAGAGAGAGAGATGCGAGAGAGATAGAAGAGGGAAGAGAGGGATGAGCGAGAGAGAGAGAGATAGAAGAGGGAAGAGAGGGATGAGTGAGAGAGAGAGATCGATCGATAGATAGAGAAGAGAGCGCAGGGGGAGAGAGAAGACTACTGGAGTACGTGGAGTCTTTGTTGCCATCTCATGGTCACTACAATAATCCAATACTTTAGTTTCATACACGTTTTCACTTCGAGTAACTTTCAATAAATCATTTTCCTCATTCTGCTCCACTGACCAAACAATGATATTGATCTAGCTGGCGGGATGTCCACTTTACAGATGATGACAATAATAATTATCTAGCTGGCAGGATGTCCACTTTACAGATAATAATAATAATAATTAGTGATATCTTGAATAAAATGCAAACTGTTTAGACGTCACAAATCATGTTTTATAGACAGTTGACAGAAAATAGAAAGCCAGAAGGAGAAAATCATTGCGACAAACGTAGATGTCAGTTAAGAGATATGGCATGTCTAAGAAAGAGATGCACCAGCCTCTTTTGTAGATACACGACGAATAGAACAGATATCACATTCATACTCCGCCGTTAAATCAGACCCGTCCGTTGCAAAGTGATGAAGTCTTATCTGTGACGTCAGTAAAACAGCAGCCGTAATTCCGATCACAGAAGAGATCAAGAGAAGCCACTTAACTTCCTCTTTACAAAACCCCGACAGACTTGTGATGTGAAATTAACCACTTCTGTGGAAGATGCAAAGGGTATAAAAGGCTTTTCACTTGGCAGTAGCAGACTCCACTGTAGCCTCTACTGTAGGTATATAGCCCACCCGCAAGGTCTATAGCCCACCTGCAAGGTCTATAGCACACCCGTAAGGTCTATAACACACCCGCAAGGTCTATAACACACCGGCAAGGTCTATAGCCCACCCGCAAAGTCTATAACACACCCGTAAGGTCTATAACCCACCCGTAAGGTCTATAACCCACCCGCAAGGTCTATAACACACCCGCAAGGTCTATAGCCTACCCGCAAGGTCTATAGCCTACCCGCAAGGTCTATAACACACCCGCAAGGTCTATAGCCTACCCGTAAGGTCTATAACACACCCGCAAGGTCTATAGCCCACCCGCAAGGTCTATAACCCACCCGCAAGGTCTATAACCCACCCGCAAGGTCTATAACACACTCGCAAAGTCTATAGCCCACCCGCAAGGTCTATAGCCCACCCGTAAGGTCTATAACCCACCCGCAAGGTCTATAACCCACCCGCAAGGTCTATAGCCCACCCGCAAGGTCTATAGCCCACCCGCAAGGTCTATAGCACACCCGTAAGGTCTATAACACACCCGCAAGGTCTATAGCCCACCCGCAAGGTCTATAACACACCCGCAAGGTCTATAGCCCACCCGTAAGGTCTATAACCCACCCGCAAGGTCTATAGCCCACCCGCAAAGTCTATAACCCACCCGCAAGGTCTATAACACACCCGCAAGGTCTATAGCCCACCCGTAAGGTCTATAACCCACCCGCAAGGTCTATAACACACCCGCAAGGTCTATAGCCCACCCGCAAGGTCTATAACCCACCCGCAAGGTCTATAACACACCCGCAAGGTCTATAGCCCACCCGTAAGGTCTATAACACACCCGCAAGGTCTATAGCACACCCGTAAGGTCTATAACACACCCGCAAGGTCTATAGCCCACCCGCAAGGTCTATAACCCACCCGCAAGGTCTATAACACACCCGCAAGGTCTATAGCCCACCCGTAAGGTCTATAACCCACCCGCAAGGTCTATAGCCCACCCGTAAGGTCTATAACACACCCGCAAGGTCTATAGCCCACCCGTAAGGTCTATAGCCCACCCGTAAGGTCTATAACCCACCCGTAAGGTCTATAACCCACCCGCAAGGTCTATAACCCACCCGTAAGTACAGTAACGGAGTAATAACCATAATTAGGTCGATTCCCAGTAACAAAGAAAGCTGCTGCTTTATTAAAGAATAATAGACAGCCTTGGGTCTATGTTGTGTTGTCATGGATACATAAAGAACGGTAATTCTAAAGTGGCAGATGGGCATGCACATGCACTCTTCCATTTACCTTCCATTCATTGTTATGTTCTGTGTGTCTCATGTGTATCTGCATGTATGCAGCTCTCTATGGCCGGGGCTCACTTGGAAGAGACATATCAATCAAGGATCAATTAATAACGTGTACTAAAATACCTGTTGTCATTAATAGTCCCAGTAAATACATGTTTTATCAGTGTGTGTCGTTTTGATCTTGACACACATCGTAGAAAAGGATCTCCTTAAGGATGTAGCCAGTCCCTGGTGGATGTAGCCGGTCCCTGGTGGATGTAGCCAGTCCCTGGTGGATGTAGCCAGTCCCTGGTGGTTGTAGCCGGTCCCTGGTGGTTGTAGCCGGTCCCTGGTGGTTGTAGCCGGTCCCTGGTGGTTGTAGCCGGTCCCTGGTGGTTGTAGCCGGTCCCTGGTGGTTGTAGCCGGTCCCTGGTGGATGTAGCCGGTCCCTGGTGGTTGTAGCCGGTCCCTGGTGGATGTAGCCGGTCCCTGGTGGATGTAGCCGGTCCCTGGTGGATGTAGCCGGTCCCTGGTAGATGTAGCCGGTCCCTGGTAGATGTAGCCGGTCCCTGGTAGATGTAGCCGGTCCCTGGTGGATGTAGCCGGTCCCTGGTGGATGTAGCCGGTCCCTGGTGGTTGTAGCCGGTCCCTGGTGGATGTAGCCGGTCCCTGGTGGTTGTAGCCGGTCCCTGGTAGATGTAGCCGGTCCCTGGTGGTTGTAGCCGGTCCCTGGTGGATGTAGCCGGTCCCTGGTGGATGTAGCCGGTCCCTGGTGGATGTAGCCGGTCCCTGGTGGATGTAGCCGGTCCCTGGTGGATGTAGCCGGTCCCTGGTGGATGTAGCCGGTCCCTGGTGGATGTAGCCGGTCCCTGGTGGATGTAGCCGGTCCCTGGTGGATGTAGCCGGTCCCTGGTGGATGTAGCCGGTCCCTGGTGGATGTAGCCGGTCCCTGGTAGATGTAGCCGGTCCCTGGTGGATGTAGCCGGTCCCTGGTGGATGTAGCCGGTCCCTGGTGGATGTAGCCGGTCCCTGGTAGATGTAGCCGGTCCCTGGTAGATGTAGCCGGTCCCTGGTGGATGTAGCCGGTCCCTGGTGGATGTAGCCGGTCCCTGGTGGTTGTAGCCGGTCCCTGGTAGATGTAGCCGGTCCCTGGTAGATGTAGCCGGTCCCTGGTAGATGTAGCCGGTCCCTGGTAGATGTAGCCGGTCCCTGGTAGATGTAGCCGGTCCCTGGTGGATGTAGCCGGTCCCTGGTGGATGTAGCCGGTCCCTGGTGGATGTAGCCGGTCCCTGGTGGATGTAGCCGGTCCCTGGTGGATGTAGCCAGTCCCTGGTGGATGTAGCCGGTCCCTGGTGGATGTAGCCGGTCCCTGGTGGATGTAGCCGGTCCCTGGTGGATGTAGCCGGTCCCTGGTAGATGTAGCCGGTCCCTGGTAGATGTAGCCGGTCCCTGGTGGATGTAGCCGGTCCCTGGTGGATGTAGCCGGTCCCTGGTGGATGTAGCCGGTCCCTGGTGGATGTAGCCGGTCCCTGGTGGATGTAGCCAGTCCCTGGTGGATGTAGCCAGTCCCTGGTGGATGTAGCCAGTCCCTGGTGGATGTAGCCAGTCCCTGGTGGATGTAGCCAGTCCCTGGTAGATGTAGCCAGTCCCTGGTGGATGTAGCCAGTCCCTGGTGGATGTAGCCAGTCCCTGGTGGATGTAGCCAGCCCCTGGTGGTTGTAGCCAGTCCCTGGTGGATGTAGCCAGTCCCTGGTGGATGTAGCCAGTCCCTGGTGGATGTAGCCAGTCCCTGGTGGTTGTAGCCAGTCCCTGGTGGTTGTAGCCAGTCCCTGGTGGAGGTAGCCAGTCCCTGGTGGATGTAGCCAGTCCCTGGTGGTTGTAGCCAGTCCCTGGTGGTTGTAGCCAGTCCCTGGTGGAGGTAGCCAGTCCCTGGTGGATGTAGCCAGTCCCTGGTAGATGTAGCCAGTCCCTGGTAGATGTAGCCAGTCCCTGGTAGATGTAGCCAGTCCCTGGTAGATGTAGCCAGTCCCTGGTGGTTGTAGCCAGTCCCTGGTAGATGTAGCCAGTCCCTGGTAGATGTAGCCAGTCCCTGGTGGTTGTAGCCAGTCCCTGGTGGTTGTAGCCAGTCCCTGGTGGAGGTAGCCAGTCCCTGGTAGATGTAGCCAGTCCCTGGTAGATGTAGCCAGTCCCTGGTAGATGTAGCCAGTCCCTGGTAGATGTAGCCAGTCCCTGGTAGATGTAGCCAGTCCCTGGTGGTTGTAGCCAGTCCCTGGTAGATGTAGCCAGTCCCTGGTAGATGTAGCCAGTCCCTGGTGGTTGTAGCCAGTCCCTGGTGGTTGTAGCCAGTCCCTGGTAGATGTAGCCGGTCCCTGGTGGTTGTAGCCGGTCCCTGGTAGATGTAGCCGGTCCCTGGTGGATGTAGCCGGTCCCTGGTGGTTGTAGCCAGTCCCTGGTAGATGTAGCCAGTCCCTGGTGGTTGTAGCCAGTCCCTGGTAGATGTAGCCAGTCCCTGGTGGTTGTAGCCAGTCCCTGGTGGATGTAGCCAGTCCCTGGTGGATGTAGCCAGTCCCTGGTGGATGTAGCCAGTCCCTGGTGGATGTAGCCAGTCCCTGGTAGATGTAGCCAGTCCCTGGTAGATGTTGCCAGTCCCTGGTGGTTGTAGCCAGTCCCTGGTGGTTGTAGCCAGTCCCTGGTGGTTGTAGCCAGTCCCTGGTAGATGTAGCCAGTCCCTGGTGGATGTAGCCAGTCCCTGGTGGTTGTAGCCAGTCCCTGGTGGATGTAACCAGTCCCTGGTGGATGTAGCCAGTCCCTGGTGGATGTAGCCAGTCCCTGGTGGATGTAGCCAGTCCCTGGTGGTCTATGCTGTCTAGCATAGACGTATGTGATGTGGGTGCAGTGGAAAACGCTAGCTTAGAAGAGATACAGCTGACACCACGTTAGCTAGATGAGCTACAGCTGACACCACGTTAGCTAGATGAGCTACAGCTGACACCACGTTAGCTAGATGAGCTACAGCTGACACCACGTTAGCTAGATGAGCTACAGCTGACACCACGTTAGCTAGATGAGCTACAGCTGACACCACGTTAGCTAGATGAGCTACAGCTGACACCACGTTAGCTAGATGAGCTACAGCTGACACCACGTTAGCTAGATGAGCTACAGCTGACACCACGTTAGCTAGATGAGATACAGCTGACACCACGTTAGCTAGATGATACAGCTGACACCACGTTAGCTAGAAGAGATACAGCTGACACCACGTTAGCTAGATGAGATACAGCTGACACCACGTTAGCTAGAAGAGATACAGCTGACACCACGTTAGCTAGATGAGATACAGCTGACACTACGTTAGCTAGATGAGATACAGCTGACACCACATTAGCTAGATGAGATACAGCTGACACCACGTTAGCTAGATGAGATACAGCTGACACCACGTTAGCTAGAAGAGATACAGCTGACACCACGTTAGCTAGATGAGATACAGCTGACATCACGTTAGCTAGATGAGATACAGCTGACACCACGTTAGCTAGCGGGGTGGATGATGGAGGAGGAGAGGAGGGGTATATGTGAGTGGCCTCCTAGTCTGCTGTTCCTGCACACAGCAGCAGGAGGAGCAGAGAGGAGAAGGAGCAGAGAGGAGGACAAGCAGAGAGGAGGACGAGCAGTGAGGAGGACGAGCAGTGAGGAGGAGCAGGTGTGTGTCAGAGCTGTGTGTAAATTGACTATGCAAACAATTTGGGATTTTCAACACGTTTCTCATAAAAAGTGATGCAGTCAGTCTCTCCTCAACTCTTAGCCAAGAGAGACTGTCATGCATAGTATTAATATCAGTCCTCAGATTATAATGAAGAGCAAGACGTGCCGCTCTGTTCTGGGCCAGCTGCAGTTTAACTAGGTCTTTCTTTGTAGCACTGGACCACACGACTGGACAATAAACAAGATTAGACGAGACTAGAGCCAGCAGGAGAGAGGAACTAGGGGTTGAGTGGCTGGTCACAGAGAAGGAGAGAGGAACTGGGGGTTGAGTGGCTGGTCACAGAGAAGGAGAGAGGAACTGGGGGTTGAGTGGCTGGTCACAGAGAAGGAGAGAGGAACTGGGGGTTGAGTGGCTGGTCACAGAGAAGGGGAGAGGAACTGGGGGTTGAGTGGCTGGTCACAGAGAAGGGGAGAGGAACTGGGGGTTGAGTGGCTGGTCACAGAGAAGGAGAGAGGAACTGGGGGTTGAGTGGCTGGTCACAGAGAAGGAGAGAGGAACTGGGGGTTGAGTGGCTGGTCACAGAGAAGGAGAGAGGAACTGGGGGTTGAGTGGCTGGTCACAGAGAAGGAGAGAGGAACTGGGGGTTGAGTGGCTGGTCACAGAGAAGGGGAGAGGAACTGGGGGTTGAGTGGCTGGTCACAGAGAAGGGGAGAGGAACTGGGGGTTGAGTGGCTGGTCACAGAGAAGGAGAGAGGAACTGGGGGTTGAGTGGCTGGTCACAGAGAAGGAGAGAGGAACTGGGGTTTGAGTGGCTGGTCACAGAGAAGGAGAGAGGAACTGGGGGTTGAGTGGCTGGTCACAGAGAAGGAGAGAGGAACTGGGGGTTGAGTGGCTGGTCACAGAGAAGGAGAGAGGAACTGGGGGTTGAGTGGCTGGTCACAGAGAAGGAGAGAGGAACTGGGGGTTGAGTGGCTGGTCACAGAGAAGGAGAGAGGAACTGGGGGTGAGTGGCTGGTCACAGAGAAGGAGAGAGGAACTGGGGGTGAGTGGCTGGTCACAGAGAAGGAGAGAGGAACTGGGGGTTGAGTGGCTGGTCACAGAGAAGGAGAGAGGAACTGGGGGTGAGTGGCTGGTCACAGAGAAGGAGAGAGGAACTGGAGGTTGAGTGGCTGGTCACAGAGAAGGAGAGAGGAACTGGGGGTTGAGTGGCTGGTCACAGAGAAGGGGAGAGGAACTGGGGGTTGAGTGGCTGGTCACAGAGAAGGAGAGAGGAACTGGGGGTTGAGTGGCTGGTCACAGAGAAGGAGAGAGGAACTGGGGGTTGAGTGGCTGGTCACAGAGAAGGAGAGAGGAACTGGGGGTTGAGTGGCTGGTCACAGAGAAGGAGAGAGGAACTGGGGGTTGAGTGGCTGGTCACAGAGAAGGGGAGATGAACTGGGGGTTGAGTGGCTGGTCACAGAGAAGGGGAGAGGAACTGGGGTTTGAGTGGCTGGTCACAGAGAAGGAGAGAGGAACTGGGGGTTGAGTGGCTGGTCACAGGGAAATGCACAGGCTGGGCTCCCTGGTGAGAGGGTGAACTAGCAGGGAGCTAGCTGAGAAGAGAGGAGAGAAAATGAAAGGACCTAGCTAGTGGGGATAATGTGTTGTGAGAAACTGTAAGGTTCACCACCGGAGCTAAAGGCAGGAAGAGACAGGTTATTAAAAACAGCAGGGTGTGGTGTCGCATGGCTACCATATTGTGTTGACTAACCTTGACGACATACACCTCTTGTCCTAGCTCTCCTCCACTACCACACTTCCTCCTCTGAACACTTCCTGGGTCTGACCAGAGGCCTAACAAGAACTGACACAACAAACCAAAGACTGTCTGGGAGAGGAGAAAGACAAACAGACAAACCACAGAAATGAAACATGAATAAATTACTGGCTGATGAAACTATGGAGCAGATGAGGTATGATAATAATATGAATAAACTGATGTGAAAAACTATCGTGAGGTGAAACATTCTATCATTACAGGGCTGTTTCCATGACGTTTCTACTATGTCACAACATTCTATCATTACAGTGATGTTTCCATGACGTTTCTACTATGTCACAACATTCTATCATTACAGTGATGTTTCCATGACGTTTCTACTATGTCACAACATTCTATCATTACAGGGATGTTTCCATGACGTTTCTACTATGTCACAACATTCTATCATTACAGTGATGTTTCCATGACGTTTCTACTTTGTCACAACATTCTATCATTACAGGGATGTTTCCATGACGTTTCTACTATGTCACAACATTCTATCATTACAGGGATGTTTCCATGACGTTTCTACTATGTCACAACATTCTATCATTACAGGGATGTTTCCATGACGTTTCTACTATGTCACAACATTCTATCATTACAGGGATGTTTCCATGACGTTTCTACTATGTCACAACATTCTATCATTACAGGGATGTTTCCATGACGTTTCTACTATGTCACAACATTCTATCATTACAGGGATGTTTCCATGACATTTCTACTATGTCACAACATTCTATCATTACAGGGATGTTTCCATGACGTTTCTACTATGTCACAACATTCTATCATTACAGTGATGTTTCCATGACGTTTCTACTATGTCACAACATTATATCATTACAGGGATGTTTCCATGACGTTTCTACTATGTCACAACATTCTATCATTACAGGGCTGTTTCCATGACGTTTCTACTATTTCTCAACAGTATCCAGGTCATGGAACATAATGGAATGTATCTCCGTGATCCATCCATACACTAGCATGTGATCTAGAAAAAACCTCGGCCATTCAGTTGGTATTTTCTGGTGCTGGCCTAGCCAATGATATTGTAAACAACTTAGGTTACAGTATTTGATCATCTCATTCCCACGACACACAGCAACCCCATCATCCCAGGAGTCCTCTCTGTTCTCCCTCACTGAGAGGGAGCACTCTAGAAATAAGTATTGTGCTGTGTCCCAAATGGCCCCCTATTCTCCACGGGGCCCTGGTCAAATGGCCCCCTATTCCCTATAGGCCCTGGTGAAATGGCCCCCTATTCCCTATAGGCCCTGGTGAAATGGCCCCCTATTCTCTATGGGCCCTGGTCAAATGGCCCCCTATTCTCTACGGGGCCCTGGTAAAATGGCCCCCTATTCCCTATGGGGTAGTGGTCAAATGGCCCCCTATTCTCTACGGGGCCCTGGTCAAATGGCCCCCTATTCTCTACGGGGCCCTGGTCAAATGGCCCCCTATTCTCTACGGGGCCCTGGTCAAATGGCCCCCTATTCCCTATAGGCCCTGGTCAAATGGCCCCCTATTCCCTATAGGCCCTGGTCAAATGGCCCCCTATTCTCTACGGGGCCCTGGTCAAATGGCCCCCTATTCCCTATGGGGTAGTGGTCAAATGGCCCCCTATTCCCTATGGGGTAGTGGTCAAATGGCCCCCTATTCTCTACGGGGCCCTGGTCAAATGGCCCCCTATTCTCTACGGGGCCCTGGTCAAATGGCCCCCTATTCCCTATAGGCCCTGGTCAAATGGCCCCCTATTCCCTATAGGCCCTGGTCAAATGGCCCCCTATTCTCTACGGGGCCCTGGTCAAATGGCCCCCTATTCCCTATGGGGTAGTGGTCAAATGGCCCCCTATTCCCTATGGGGTAGTGGTCAAATGGCCCCCTATTCTCTACGGGGCCCTGGTCAAATGGCCCCCTATTCTCTATGGGCCCTGGTCAAATGTCCCCCTATTCTCTACGGGGCCCTGGTCAAATGGCCCCCTATTCCCTATGGGGTAGTGGTCAAATGGCCCCCTATTCTCTACGGGGCCCTGGTCAAATGGCCCCCTATTCCCTATGGGGTAGTGGTCAAATGGCCCCCTATTCTCTACGGGGCCCTGGTCAAATGGCCCCCTATTCTCTATGGGCCCTGGTCAAATGTCCCCCTATTCTCTACGGGGCCCTGGTCAAATGTCCCCCTATTCTCTACGGGGCCCTGGTCAAATGGCCCCCTATTCCCTATGGGGTAGTGGTCAAATGGCCCCCTATTCTCTACGGGGCCCTGGTCAAATGGCCCCCTATTCTCTACGGGGCCCTGGTCAAATGGCCCCCTATTCCCTATAGGCCCTGGTCAAATGGCCCCCTATTCCCTATGGGGTAGTGGTCAAATGGCCCCCTATTCTCTACGGGGCCCTGGTCAAATGGCCCCCTATTCCCTATAGGCCCTGGTCAAATGGCCCCCTATTCCCTATGGGCCCTGGTCAAATGGCCCCCTATTCTCTACGGGGCCCTGGTCAAATGGCCCCCTATTCCCTATGGGGTAGTGGTCAAATGGACCCCTATTCCCTATGGGGTAGTGGTCAAATGGCCCCCTATTCTCTACGGGGCCCTGGTCAAATGCCCCCCTATTCCCTATGGGGTAGTGGTGAAATGGCCCCCTATTCCCTATGGGGTAGTGGTGAAATGGCCCCCTATTCCCTATGGGGTAGTGCCCTATATAGGGAACCATTTGGGATGTAACCTGCCTCACAGCACCTGTTCAATAACACAGACATCTCCCTTTCAGCATCCACACTGACTGACTGGGAGAGTCCTAGCATTTACAGCACAAACACACACACACACACACACACACACACACACAAAGAAAACACACGCACGTACACACAGACAGACACAGAAACACATGCATAAACACGCGTGAGTCACACAGTTGAACATTACCACAGGAGACACACCAGACAGGATATTAATCTCCTCCTCACAATGGAAACACTGTAATATTTATGGCTGTGTGTGTGTGTGTGTGTGCCAACTATGTCCTCTGTCTTCAGGTCAACAGGTTCACATTGACAGAACAACACCTGTTGTGACGGCATTACAACACTTAGACCCACGCGGTAGGGCTGCAGGTAGCCGAGCAGTTAAGAGTGTTGGGCCGGTAACCCGGAAGGTCGCTGGTTCGAATCTCTGAGCTGACTCTATGAAAAATGTGTCCTTGTGCAAGGCACTTTTCTCTTGTGTTTTATCTCACATTTTTATTTAATCTTTATTTAACCAGGTAGACTAGTTGAGAACAAGTTCTCATTTACAACTGAGACCTGGCCAAGAATAAAGCAAAGCAGTTCGACACATACAACAACACAGAGCTACACATGGAATAAAACAAAACATACAATCAATAATACAGTAGAAAAATCTATATATAGCATGTGCAAATGGAGGTAGGATAAGGGAGTTAAGGCAATAAATAGTAATTGTAAATCACTTTGGATTAGAGCGTCTGCTAAATTACTCAAATGTAACTTACTGTTACTGGTAATGTAATGGTAATTGTAATGTAATGCTAATTGTAATGCTAATGTAATTGTACATGTAATGGTAAATGTAATGGAATGTAATGGTAATTGGAATGGTACATGTACTATAATGGTAATTGTAATGTAATGATAATGCTACAGGTAATGTAATGGTAATGGTAATGTAATGGTACTGATAATGTAATGGTAAATGTAATGGTAATGGTAAATGTAAGGGTACAGGTAATGTAATTGTGCATGTCATGTAAGGGTAATTGTAATTGTAATGTAAGGGTAATTGTAATTGTAATGTAAGGGTAATTGTAATGTAATTGTAATGTAAGGGTAATTGTAATGTAATTGTAATGTAAGGGTAATTGTAATGTAATTGTAATGTAAGGGTAATTGTAATGTAATTGTAATGTAAGGGTAATTGTAATGTAATTGTAATGTAAGGGTAATTGTAATGTAATTGTAATGTAAGGGTAATTGTAATGTAATGGTAATGTAAGGGTAATTGTAATGTAATGGTAATGTAAGGGTAATTGTAATGTAATGGTAATGTAAGGGTAATTGTAATGTAATGGTAATGTAAGGGTAATTGTAATGTAATGGTAATGTAAGGGTAATTGTAATGTAATGGTAATAGAATGTAATTGTACATGTAATGTAAATGCAGTAAACAGTTTACATGTTATTAACAGTACGGATTTGATCGAGGAATGAAAACATTTTAATAACTGCAGTGTTACCGGTCTGTCAGGCAGATCGTTGGGAGAGACTGACCTCTATTCCTTTATACTGCATCACCTGTCCACGACACAACATTAGTCTATAGCATATTAAGACTGTCTACTCACAACACCGCTGTCTGTCTGCTCCATAACACGTCATGATATCACACCGCTGTCTGTCTGCTCCATAACACGTCATGATATCACACCGCTGTCTGTCTGCTCCATAACACGTCATGATATCACAGCGCTGTCTGTCTGCTCCATAACATGTCATGATATCACACCGCTGTCTGTCTGCTCCATAACACGTCATGATATCACACCGCTGTCTGTCTGCTCCATAACACGTCATGATATCACACCGCTGTCTGTCTGCTACATAACACGTCATGATATCACACCGCTGTCTGTCTGTTCCATAACATGTCATGATATCACACCGATGTCTGTCTGTTCCATAACACGTCATGATATCACACCGCTGTCTGTCTGCTCCATAACACGTCATGATATCACACCGCTGTCTGTCTGTTCCATAACATGTCATGATATCACAGCGCTGTCTGTCTGCTCCATAACATGTCATGATATCACACCGCTGTCTGTCTGCTACATAACATGTCATGATATCACACCGCTGTCTGTCTGCTCCATAACATGTCATGATATCACACCGCTGTCTGTCTGCTCCATAACATGTCATGATATCACACCGCTGTCTGTCTGCTACATAACACGTCATGATATCACACCGCTGTCTGTCTGCTCCATAACATGTCATGATATCACACCGCTGTCTGTCTGCTCCATAACACGTCATGATATCACAGCGCTGTCTGTCTGCTCCATAACATGTCATGATATCACAGCGCTGTCTATCTGCTACATAACATGTCATGATATCATACCGCTGTCTGTCTGCTACATAACACGTCATGATATCACACCGCTGTCTGTCTGCTCCATAACATGTCATGATATCACACCGATGTCTGTCTGCTCCATAACATGCCATGATATCACACCGCTGTCTGTCTGCTCCATAACACGTCATGATATCACACCGCTGTCTGTCTGCTCCATAACATGTCATGATATCACACCGCTGTCTGTCTGCTACATAACACGTCATGATATCACACCGCTGTCTGTCTGCTCCATAACATGTCATGATATCACAGCGCTGTCTGTCTGCTCCATAACACGTCATGATATCACACCACTGTCTGTCTGCTCCATAACACGTCATGATATCACAGCGCTGTCTGTCTGCTCCATAACATGTCATGATATCACACCGCTGTCTGTCTGCTACATAACACGTCATGATATCACACCGATGTCTGTCTGCTCCATAACACGTCATGATATCACACCGCTGTCTGTCTGTTCCATAACATGTCATGATATCACACCGCTGTCTGTCTGCTCCATAACATGTCATGATATCACACCGCTGTCTTTCTGTTCCATAACATGTCATGATATCACACTGCAGGGACTGAGCCTTAAAACATAGCTAATATTGATTCACTGAACCTGCCCAGTGTCCACTCCACACAGTACTGTAGTCTGCCCAGTGTCCACGCCACACAATACTAATCTACTCCATCATTTTTCATGGGTGTGTGTGAGTGTCTGTGTGTGCCAGAGAGTTGATGCTTCTCTCCCTCTCTCTGCAATATGAGGGTTATGTGATGGGAGAAAAAAGATCTGTGGTCGTAGATGACTAGTTCTACTGGCCTTTACATTCTAAACCGTCTCAAGCCTATTATGCAACACACACATCCCCCCCTCTTGACACTGTGACCAGGAATGTGGTGCTCGCTGCCTAAACAACAGACCTAACATCACAGCCAGGCTCCAGTTCTGATGGCTAAAACTCCGCCTGCCTTTCTATCAGCCATGACCTCTACTGCTCTCATAAAGACCCTTCTTCTATCAGCCATGACCTCTACTGCTCTCATAACGACCCTGCTTCTATCAGCCATGATCTCTACTGCTCTTATAAAGACCCTGCTTCTATCAGCCATGAACTCTTATAAAGACCCTGCTTCTATCAGCCATGACCTCTACTGCTCTCATAGACCCTGCTTCTATCAGCCATGACCTCTACTGCTCTTATAAAGACCCTACGTCTATCAGCCATGACATCTACTGCTCTCATAGACCCTGCTTCTATCAGCCATGATCTCTACTGCTCTTATAAAGACCCTGCTTCTATCAGCCATTACCTCTACTGCTCTCAAAGACCCTGCTTCTATCAGCCATGAACTCTACTGCTCTCATAGACCCTGCTTCTATCAGCCATGATCTCTACTGCTCTCATAAAGACCCTGCTTCTATCAGCCATGACATCTACTGCTCTCATAGACCCTGCTTCTATCAGCCATGACCTCTACCGCTCTCATAAAGACCCTGCTTCTATCAGCCATGACCTCTACCGCTCTCATAAAGACCCTGCTTCTATCAGCCATGACCTCTACCGCTCTCATAAAGACCCAGCTATCAGCCATGACTTCTACCGCTCTCATAAAGACCCTGCTTCTATCAGCCATGACTTCTACTGCTCTCATAGACCGTGCTTCTATCAGCCATGACTTCTACCGCTCTCATAAAGACCCTGCTTCTATCAGCCATGACTTCTACTGCTCTCATAGACCCTGCTTCTATCAGCCATGACCTCTACTGCTCTCATAAAGACCCTGCTTCTATCAGCCATGACCTCTACTGCTCTCATAAAGACCCTGCTTCTATCAGCCATGACCTCTACTGCTCTCATAAAGACCCTGCTTCTATCAGCCATGAACTCTTGTAAAGAGAAAAGACCCTGAGCTTTATAAAGACTTCGCTTCTAAAATAGCCAAGCACTAGGCTAACAATTTCTAACATATAATCACCAAGGACTTCTAGGACTACCAGCCTATAGGACTACCAGCCTACACCATTACAAAATATTAGGTATTTCCCAATTTGTTTCATTGCTGTACCAGTTCTACAAAGAGTCAGATGCAGTGAGTAGTGAGTTGGGCTAGATGCCAGGTTATTAAAGTGCTTTAGTAGCAGCAATAGACTACAGTAGAACACGACAACAACAGCTGACTCAACAACAACCCATTACAGAGGTAATCTGATGCCTTACACACTGAGGTTCTCACCGGGTTTACCTCCTGGGACATACCCGCCGTAGGGTTTACCTCCTGGGACATACCCGCCGTAGGGTTTACCTCCTGGGACATACCCGCCGTAGGGTTTACCTCCTGGGACATACCCGCCGTAGGGTTTACCTCCTGGGACATACCCGCTGTAGGGTTTACCTCCTGGGACATACCCGCCGTAGGGTTTTTACCTCCTGGGACATACCCGTCGTAGGGTTTACACCTCCTGGGACATACCCGTCGTAGGGTTTACCTCTGGGACCAGGCTAACAAAATGGCCAAGGTCTACTACATGTTAGCACTGACTCCTTATTGGTGGTGTAACAAGGGGTCCAAAATGGCCGCCCTGTCATCGTCACCACGTAGGATTTACTTTTGGGGACACACACAGTGTAGAGAGGTAGGGATGTCTCTGTATCAACACTAGAACAAAATGGTAGCCTGGTCCCAGATTATTGTAGGGAGTTGTCTATACAGCACACACAGATCTGGAACCAAGCTATCAAAATGGCCAAGGTCTACTACACGTTAGCACTGACTCCTTATTGGTGGTGTGACAAGGGGTCCAAAATGGCCATCACCACTGCCCTTACTTCATATCAACCCAAAGGAAACCGCTACCCCAAAATGGCCGCCTGTCTTCATCACCGCTGCCCTTACTTCATATCAAACTAAAGGAAAGCGATTACCTGGTGATGATTAGTGAGCATTATGAGGCAGCTCCATTAACCTTTGAGAAATGGAGTGTGGGCTCTGTGCTTAGCCAAGCATAGCCTGTCTCTTCATCCACAGGAAACAGAAGGGAGGGGGAGAGGAGAGAGATAAAACAGGGAGAGAAAGAGAGAGAGAGACAGCGTGTGAGAGCTGGGGGAGGAGATACCGAGGGCAGGGAGGGAAAACTGCAGTGTGAGAAAGGAAGAAGAGGCTAATTACTAGGCACATTTGGACACATTTCTCTCTCTCTCTGATGTTAACAGTGCAAATGGTTTTATGCCTGTCTGGGTTGGGCTGGGTCAGACAGCTTATTATTGGCCTCTTCAGGTTTTCTTGAGAGCTGTCTGCCAGTGTCATAATCGCTTTAGTTTCTACATGGTGGTGGACTGTAATTGACTTGGCAAAGGTCTATAGGCATTTTTGGCACTGATCAACTGATTAGATCCATTATAATATAGTGTGTAAGGAAATCTTTATTTTGAGCTATTTACATGCTCGTGTTGCAACAGTTGTTGCTGTGAGAAGAGTGGACATATTCAGAGGTAGCCAGGCAGAGATAGCAGAGCTCCAGTCATCTCAATATCAACTAAATCCACCACTAGGCTAAATCTCTCAAAATCAGCCAATCCTCCACCATTATACTACATGTAACAGTTTAACTTTAGTCCGTTCCCTCGCCCCGACCCGGGCGCGAACCAGGGACCCTCTGCACACATCAACAACAGTCACTCACGAAGCATCGTAACCCATCGCTCCACAAAAGCCGCGGCCCTTGCAGAGCAAGGGGAACCAGTACTTCAAGGTCTCAAAGCGAGTGACGTCACCGATCAAAAACGCTATTAGCGCGCACCACTGCTAACTAGCTAGCCATTTCACATCGGTTACATACACCTACTAACCAATCACTGGCTCTCTTATAGCAGGGGAACAGCTGTCCCTCCTGGGTTGTAGTTATGATCTGATTTCAATCACTTTTTCATCGCACCCCTTTTTCATTTGAACTTAACCTCCCATCTGTTTGCTGAATGCCCAAAACATTCAGGACGTACAGTAGCAGTCAAAAGTTTGGACACATCTACTCATTCCAGGGTTTTGTCTTTATTTGTACTATTTTCTACATTGTAGAATAATAGTGAAGACATCAAAACTATGAAGTAACACATTTGGAATCATGTAGTAACCCCCCTCCCCCCCAAAAAGTGTTAAACAAATCAAAATATATTTTATATTTGAGATTCTTCAAAGTTAGCCACCTTTTGCTCTCCTCCCCCAACTCTCATACGCCGTCTCTCTCCCCCATATATATTTTACATTTTTTTGTACATTTGGAAACTCATTCAGGGTCTCAGCTAATTGAGGAAAATCGGCACAATTGAATACACAACGTGTATTATTGTGCATCAGCAGTCACTCAATTAGCCCAAGTCAGCTATTTGATTTTTAGATGGTTAAATGAGTCTTGCAGTTAGCTATCTAAACTCATAAAAAGCATGGGTGGGTGGGAACCATTGATCATCAGTGGGTGGGGCCCATTGATCATCAGTGGGTGGGGCCCATTGATCCTCAGTGGGTGGGGCCCATTGATCCTCAGTGGGTGGGGCCCATTGATCATCAGTGGGTGGGGCCCATTGATCATCAGTGGGTGGGGCCCATTGATCATCAGTTATCATATTGAACAATTCAAAAACCTATGACAAACCTATGCCTCACCCTATGACAAAATGTGTATTTACTTTAAAACTTAAAATGTTCCTCTTCGCTGTCACTTGGGGGGGGGGGGGGTAAAATGTTATTGATGTGGTTACGCATACCCACGAGCCACTGCAACCCCTCATGATGAGTTCCCTTTATTTGTGGCCCCCACCCCACATCAAAGTTGCCCAGCCCTGACATAGACTGACCAGGTGAATCCAGGTGAAAGCTATGATCCCTTATTGATGTCACTTGTTAAATCCACTTCAATCAGTGTAGATGAAGGGGAGGAGACAGGTTAAAGAAGGGTTTTTGAAGTGCCTTTGAACGGGGGTTATGGTAGTTGGTGCCAGGTGAACCGATTTGTGTCAAGAACTACAACGCTGCTGGGTTTTTCACCCTCAACAGTTTCCCGTGTATATCAAGAATGTTCAACCACCCAAAGGACATCCAGCCAACTTGACACAACTGTGGGAAGCATTGGAGTCAACATGGGCCAGCATCCGTGTGGAACACCTTGTAGAGTCCATTCCCCGACGAATTGAGGCTGATTTGAAGGCAAAAGGGGGGTGCAACTCAATATTATGAAGGTGTTCATAATGTTTTGTACACTCAGTGTATATGTCAACTTCAAATGTATGTGACCCATACGATGCACCACAGTGACATACACATTGAGGCCTAACTAGTCCATTAAATTGAGGCCTACCGATTCAATCACATTGAGGCCTAACTAGACCATTACATTGAGGCCTATCTAGTCCATTACACTGAGGCCTACCAATTCAATCACACTGAGGCCTACCTATTCCATCACACTGAGGCCTACCTATTCCATCACATTGAGGCCTACCTATTCCATCACATTGAGGCCTACCTATTCCATCACATTGAGGCCTACCTATTCCATCACATTGAGGCCTACCTATTCCATCACATTGAGGCCTACCTATTCCATCACATTGAGGCCTACCTATTCCATCACATTGAGGCCTACCTATTCCATCACATTGAGGCCTACCGAGTCCATCACATTGAGGCCTACCGAGTCCATCACATTGAGGCCTACCGAGTCCATCACATTGAGGCCTACCGAGTCCATCACATTGAGGCCTACCGAGTCCATCACATTGAGGCCTACCGAGTCCATCACATTGAGGCCTACCGAGTCCATCACATTGAGGCCTACCGAGTCCATCACATTGAGGCCTACTGAGTCCATCACATTGAGGCCTACCGAGTCCATCACATTGAGGCCTACCGAGTCCATCACATTGAGGCCTACCGAGTCCATCACATTGAGGCCTACCGAGTCCATCACATTGAGGCCTACCTATTCCATCACATTGAGGCCTACCGAGTCCATCACATTGAGGCCTACCTATTCCATCACATTGAGGCCTACCGAGTCCATCACATTGAGGCCTACCGAGTCCATCACATTGAGGCCTACCGAGTCCATCACATTTAGGCCTACCTATTCAATCACATTGAGGCCTATTTATAAAGCCCTTTTTACAGTTGTCACAAAGTGCTTTTCAATACCCAACCTAGACCTATTCCCTGCCATGCTGAAAATAAGCTTTATTGCTCCCCTGTACATTATGGTACTGACGGTACAGTAGTCGCTAGCTAGCTTGCTTGAATAGCTTCTCTCCACTGCTCTGACGGTACAGTAGTCGCTAGCTAGCTAGCTTGAATAGCTTCTCTCCACTGCTCTGACGGTACAGTAGTCGCTAGCTAGCTAGCTTGAATAGCTTCTCTCCACTGCTCTGACGGTACAGTAGTCGCTAGCTAGCTAGCTTGAATAGCTTCTCTCCACTGCTCTGACGGTACAGTAGTCGCTAGCTAGCTAGCTAGCTAGCTTGAATAGCTCCTCTCCACTGCTCTGACGGTACAGTAGTCGCTAGCTAGCTAGCTAGCTTGAATAGCTTCTCTCCACTGCTCTGACGGTACAGTAGTCGCTAGCTAGCTAGCTAGCTAGCTTGAATAGCTTCTCTCCACTGCTCTGACGGTACAGTAGTGTAGCTAGCTAGCTTGAATAGCTTCTCTCCACTGCTCTGACGGTACAGTAGTCGCTAGCTAGCAAACTTGTGGTGGGCGAGAAATTATCCTTGTTATGCATCCTGACACCAAACCCTGCGCTGCCCAAGAAAATAAAAACATGCCTCTCACTTACTGCCTGAACAGTTTGTTTACACACCGCCTGAACAGTTTGTTTACATACCGCCTGAACAGTTTACACCTGAACAGTTTGTTTACACACCGCCTGAACAGTTTGTTTACACACCGCCTGAACAGTTTGTTGACACACCGCCTGAACAGTTTGTTGACACACCGCCTGAACAGTTTGTTGACACACCGCCTGAACAGTTTGTTGACACACCGCCTGAACAGTTTGTTGACACACCGCCTGAACAGTTTGTTGACACACCGCCTGAACAGTTTGTTGACACACCGCCTGAACAGTTTGTTGACACACCGCCTGAACAGTTTGTTGACACACCGCCTGAACAGTTTGTTGACACACCGCCTGAACAGTTTGTTGACACACCGCCTGAACAGTTTGTTGACACACCGCCTGAACAGTTTGTTGACACACCGCCTGAACAGTTTGTTGACACACCGCCTGAACAGTTTGTTGACACACCGCCTGAACAGTTGACACACCGCCTGAACAGTTGACACACCGCCTGAACAGTTGACACACCGCCTGAACAGTTGACACACCGCCTGAACAGTTGACACACCGCCTGAACAGTTTACACACCGCCTGAACAGTTTACACACCACCTGAACAGTTTACACACCGCCTGAACAGTTTACACACCGCCTGAACAGTTTACACTGCAGAACGGACCATACATCAGCAGTGCAGAGGCAGCAGCAAGGTCACAACAATTTCCTCCCAACATTAAGGAGTATTACTATCAAACACATGAGCAGAGGGGAGAAAGGGGGAGGGAGAGAGGGCAGTGAGAGGGGGAGGGAGAGAGGGCAGTGAGAGGGGGAGGGAGAGAGGGAGGGAGAGAGGGCAGTGAGGGGGGGAGAAAGAGAGATGTTCACCTCTCTCTCTCTCCGTGAAGAGACATGTCAATATGAAGACATGGACGCAGCAGCCAATCTCTCTCTCTCAGCAGACTGACACCACTGTAAATAAGGAGGCTGGAGTCTGTCCCAAATGGCACGATAATCCCCACGTAGTGCACTACATTGGATCAGGGCCCACAGGGAATAGGGCTGGGAATGTAGTGCACTACATTGGATCAGGGTCCAGAGGGAATAGGGCTGGGAATGTAGTGCTCTACATTGGATCAGGGCCCACATGGAATAGGGCTGGGAATGTAGTGCTCTACATTGGATCAGGGCCAAGAGGGAATAGGGCTGGGAATGTAGTGCACTACATTGGATCAGGGCCCACAGGGAATAGGGCTGGGAATGTAGTGCACTACATTGGATCAGGGTCCAGAGGGAATAGGGCTGGGAATGTAGTGCACTACATTGGATCAGGGCCCACAGGGAATAGGGCTGGGAATGTAGTGCACTACATTGGATCAGGGCCCACAGGGAATAGGGCTGGGAATGTAGTGCACTACATTGGATCAGGGTCCAGAGGGAATAGGGCTGGGAATGTAGTGCTCTACATTGGATCAGGGCCCACAGGGAATAGGGCTGGGAATGTAGTGCACTACATTGGATCAGGGTCCAGAGGGAATAGGGCTGGGAATGTAGTGCTCTACATTGGATCAGGGCCACATGGAATAGGGCTGGGAATGTAGTGCTCTACATTGGATCAGGGCCAAGAGGGAATAGGGCTGGGAATGTAGTGCACTACATTGGATCAGGGCCCACAGGGAATAGGGCTGGGAATGTAGTGCACTACATTGGATCAGGGTCCAGAGGGAATAGGGCTGGGAATGTAGTGCACTACATTGGATCAGGGCCCACAGGGAATAGGGCTGGGAATGTAGTGCACTACATTGGATCAGGGTCCACAGGGAATAGGGCTGGGAATGTAGTGCACTACATTGGATCAGGGTCCAGAGGGAATAGGGCTGGGAATGTAGTGCTCTACATTGGATCAGGGCCCACAGGGAATAGGGCTGGGAATGTAGTGCTCTACATTGGATCATGGCCCACAGGGAATAGGGCTGGGAATGTAGTGCACTACATTGGATCAGGGCCCACAGGGAATAGGGCTGGGAATGTAGTGCACTACATTGGATCAGGGCCAAGAGGGAATAGGGCTGGGAATGTAGTGCACTACATTGGATCAGGGCCCACATGGAATAGGGCTGGGAATGTAGTGCACTACATTGGATCAGGGCCCACAGGGAATAGGGCTGGGAATGTAGTGCACTACATTGGCTCAGGGCCAAGAGGGAATAGGGCTGGGAATGTAGTGCACTACATTGGATCAGGGTCCAGAGGGAATAGGGCTGGGAATGTAGTGCTCTACATTGGATCAGGGCCAAGAGGGAATAGGGCTGGGAATGTAGTGCACTACATTGGATCAGGGCCCACAGGGAATAGGGCTGGGAATGTAGTGCACTACATTGGATCAGGGTCCAGAGGGAATAGGGCTGGGAATGTAGTGCACTACATTGGATCAGGGCCAAGAGGGAATAGGGCTGGGAATGTAGTGCACTACATTGGATCAGGGTCCAGAGGGAATAGGGCTGGGAATGTAGTGCTCTACATTGGATCAGGGCCAAGAGGGAATAGGGCTGGGAATGTAGTGCTCTACATTGGATCAGGGCCAAGAGGGAATAGGGCTGGGAATGTAGTGCACTACATTGGATCAGGGCCCACAGGGAATAGGGCTGGGAATGTAGTGCACTACATTGGATCAGGGTCCAGAGGGAATAGGGCTGGGAATGTAGTGCACTACATTGGATCAGGGTCCAGAGGGAATAGGGCTGGGAATGTAGTGCACTACATTGGATCAGGGCCAAGAGGGAATAGGGCTGGGAATGTAGTGCACTACATTGGATCAGGGCCCACAGGGAATAGGGCTGGGAATGTAGTGCACTACATTGGATCAGGGCCCACAGGGAATAGGGCTGGGAATTACCATTGATTTCACGATACGATATTATCACGATACTTAGGTACCGATATGATATGTATTGAATCCATTAAATCTGACCTCAGTAGATGGAATAATACCCCAGGAGCTTTAACTGGCAGTATATATATATTCATTAATATATTGTCATTGCTGAATTTCTGTTGTTTAATGGTTCCCATGGCTCCCCCTTCTGGCTATTGGGATACAATTCATAGTGTGGATTCAGAATATATAAATGACAAGGTTAATGATCCCGGATTAAAAATGTAATACACTGGACTACTATTCGTACCAAACTTGATATTGTATTTCCAGGCACTATCATTTTTACCCCATCCTAAATTGGTTCAGACATGATTATTCTGCCCCGTGGCTGAGAAGAGAGATACATATGGTGTCTCCCATTGTCCTGGAAGAGGTGGTTTCCACTGATAAACTCAGCAAAAAAAGAAAACGTCCTCTCACTGTCAACTGCGTTTATTTTTAGTAAACTTAACATGTGTAAATATTTGTATGAACATAACAAGATTCAACAACTGAGACATAAACTGAACAAGTTCCACAGACATGTGACTAACAGAAATTGAATAATGTGTCCCTGAACAAAGGGGGGGTCAAAATCAAAAGTAACAGTCAGTATCTGGTGTGGCCACCAGCTGCATTAAGTACTGCAGTGCATCTCCTCCTCATGGACTGCACCAGATTTGCCAGTTCTTGCTGTGAGATGTTACCTGCAAGTTCCCGGACATTTCTGGGGGGAATGGCCCTAGCCCTCACCCTCCGATCCAACAGGTCCCAGATGTGCTCAATGGGATTGATATCCGGGATCTTCGCTGGCCAACACTGACATTCCTGTCTTGCAGGAAATCACGCACAGAACGAGCAGTATAGCTGGTGGCATTGTCATGCTGGAGGGTCATGTCAGGATGAGCCTGCAGGAAGGGTACCACATGAGGGAGGAGGATGTCTTCCCTGTAACGCATAGCGTTGAGATTGCCTGTAATGACAACAAGCTCAGTCCTATGATGCTGTGACACACCGCCCCAGACCATGACGGACCCTCCACCTCCAAATCGATCCCGCTCCAGAGTACAGGCCTCGGTGTAACGCTCATTCCTTCAACGATAAACGCGAATCTGACCATCACCCCTGGTGAGACAACCGCGACTCGTCAGTGAAGAGCACTTTTTGCCAGTCCTGTCTGGTCCAGCGACGGTGGTTTTGTGATCATAGGCAACGTTGTTGCCGGTGATGTCTGGTGAGGACCTGCCTTACAACAGGCCTACAAGCTCTCAGTCCAGCCTCTCTCAGCCTACTGCGGACAGTCTGAACACTGATGGAGGTATTGTGCGTTCCTGGTGTAACTCGGGCAGTTGTTGATGCCATCCTGTACCTGTCCCGCAGGTGTAATGTTCGGATGTACCAAACCTGTGCAGGTGTTGTTACACGTGGTCTGCCACTGCGAGGACGATCAGCTGTCCGTCCTGTCTCCCTGTAGCACTGTCTTAGCCGTCTCACAGTACGGACATTGCAATTTATTGCCCTGGCCACATCTGCAGTCCTCATGCCTCCTTGCAGCATGCCTAAGGCACGTTCACGCAGATGAGCATGGACCCTGGGCATCTTTCTTTTGGTGTTTTTCAGAGTCAGCAGAAAGGCCTCTTTAGTGTTCTAAGTTTTCATAACTGTGACCTTAATTGCCTACCGACCGTTCCACAGGTGCATGTTCATTAATTGTTTATGGTTCATTGAACAACCATGGGAAACAGTGTTTAAACACTTTACAATGAGGATCTGTGAAGTTATTTGGATTTGTACGAATTATCTTTGAAAGACAGGATCCTGAAAATGGGACATTTCTTTATTTGCTGAGTTTATATCCCTTAAACAATGTAATATGGTGTCTCCTATTGTCCTGGAAGAGGTGGTCTCCACTGATAAATCCCTTAAACCATGTAATATGGTTAGGAGGGGTGGGAGACATGTTTTCCGGGTGGGGAGGGAAGATGGGCCGCTATTCTGTGTTTTATCTGCCTGGCGTGACAGCTTTGCTGCCGTCGAGAATCAAACAGGCGGGTGCAGGAAAGCCTGTATTCAATTTCATAAACCAGACAGGGAGAGAAAGAGACAGGAAGAGAGAGGTATAGAGAGAGAGGGGTGTGGAGAGAGAGAGAGAGAGAGAGAGAGAGGGGTGGAGAGAGAGAGAGATGGTGGAGAGAGAGAGGTATAGAGAGAGAGGGGTGGAGAGAGAGGTATAGAGAGAGAGGGGTGGAGAGAGAGAGAGACGGTGGAGAGAGAGATGGTGGAGAGAGAGAGATGGTGGAGAGAGAGAGATGGTGGAGAGAGAGAGACAGGGAGAGAGAGGTATAGAGAGAGGGGTGTGGAGAGAGAGAGAGGGGTGGAGAGAGAGAGAGAGAGAGGGGTGGAGAGAGAGAGAAAGAGGTGGAGAGAGAGAGAAAGGTGGCGAGAGAGAGAGAGAGAAAGGGGTGTGGAGAGAGAGAGAGAGGTGGAGAGAGAGAGGGTGGAGAGAGAGAGATAGGGGTGGAGAGAGCACGTGAAGTAGAGAGAGAATTTGAGAGAGGTAGAGGTAGAGAGAGAGGCAGAGGTAGAGAGAGCGAGGCAGAGAGAGTGCGAGGTAGAGAGAAAAATATTGAACTCTTAACTAATACATTACATTGGAGAAAAGGCAAAAAAATATATCCACTAGAGTCATCACACAATTTTAGACAATACTAAAAGACAGGATCAAGAAGAGTTATTTTTTTTATCTGCAAAAACCCTGTTAAAGATAACGGGAGAAAATGAAAACACATGACATGAGTATTATGGGAGAGAGACATTAACAAAACCTTCCTCCTCACAGTGGGAGACATTAATAAACCTTCCTCCTCAGTGAGAGACATTAATAAACCTTCCTCCTCACAGTGGGAGACATTAATAAAACCTTCCTCCTCACAGTGGGAGACATTAATAAACCTTCCTCCTCAGTGGGAGACATTAAAAAACCTTCCTCCTCAGTGGGAGACATTAATAAACCTTCCTCCTCACAGTGGGAGACATTAATAAAACCTTCCTCCTCACAGTGGGAGACATTAATAAACCTTCCTCCTCAGTGGGAGACATTAATAAACCTTCCTCCTCAGTGGGAGACATTAACAAAACCTTCCTCCTCACAGTGAGAGACATTAACAAAACCTTCCTCCTCAGTGGGAGACATTAACAAAACCTTCCTCCTCCGTGGGAGACATTAACAAACCTTCCTCCTCAGTGGGAGACATTAACAAAACCTTCCTCCTCAGTGGGAGACATTAATAAACCTTCCTCCTCACAGTGGGAGACATTAATAAACCTTCCTCCTCACAGTGGGAGACATTAATAAATCTTCCTCCTCAGTGGGAGACATTAATAAACCTTCCTCCTCAGTGGGAGACATTAACAAACCTTCCTCCTCAGTGGGAGAGACATTAATAAACCTTCCTCCTCAGTGGGAGACATTAATAAACCTTCCTCCTCACAGTGAGAGACATTAATAAACCTTCCTCCTCAGTGTGAGACATTAATAAACCTTCCTCCTCAGTGGGAGACATTAATAAAACCTTCCTCCTCACAGTGGGAGACATTAACAAAACCTTCCTCCTCACAGTGGGAGACATTAACAAAACCTTCCTCCTCACAGTGGGAGACATTAATAAACCTTCCTCCTCAGTGGGAGAGACATATTAATAAGTGAAACAAAATGGCAGCCTAATCCCCATGGTGTGGATGCAATAACTTGTTCTTCATCACATCAGTGTGTGATATTTACACAGAAACTGGAGTACGCTCCTGAGGGGGGAGAGAAAGAGAGACTGAGGAGGAGAGAGAGGGAGGAAGAGAAAGGGAGCGGGAGGAGGAGGAGGAGAGAGAGGGAGGCAAAGGGAGCAGGAGGAGGAGAGAGAGAGAGGGAGGCAAAGGGAGCAGGAGGAGAGAGAGGGAGGGAAAGGGAGCGGGAGGAGGAGAGAGAGAGAGGGAGGCAAAGGGAGCGGGAGGAGGAGAAAGAGAGAGGGAGTCAAAGGGAGCGGGAGGAGAGAGAGAGGGAGTCAAAGGGAGCGGGAGGAGGAGAGAGGAAGAGAAAGGGAGCGGGAGGAGGAGAGAGAGAGAGGGAGGCAAAGGGAGCGGGAGGAGGAGAGAGAGAGGGAGGCAAAGGGAGCGGGAGGAGGAGAGAGAGAGGGAGGGAGGCAAAGGGAGCGGGAGGAGAGAGAGGGATGCAGATAGAGAGGGGGAGGAAGAGAGAGAAGGAGGGGGGAAGCAGAAGGATGAGATAGAGGGAAGAAGAGAGAGGGAGGAGGAGAGAGAGGGAGGCTGAGGGAGTGGGAGGAGGAGAGAGGGAGGAAGAGAGAGGAGAGAGGGGAAGCGGAAGGATAAGAGAGAGGGAAGAAGAGATTGAGGGAGGAAGAGAAAAAGGGAGGAAGAGATTGAGGGAGGAAGAGAGATACGTATAGCTAGGTTTGATCTCTAATATAGAGAGGGAGGCTGAGGGAGTGGGAGGAGGATTGATACGTATAGCTAGGTTTGATCTCTAATATAGAGAGGTGAAACTGATTATATTTGCGCTGCTCATGACGTGACACCACGGTTAGCTAGAAATCACGAGGTCCGGTCAGCTCTCCTTTATTTTTCTATCTGAGTGAAGACACAGGAACCACCATCTCTCCTCCCTCCCTCCTTCCTTCCTGCCTCCATCTACCCCCCCCCACGCCCAACTCAATATTCTCCACAGCCTCCTAAACACAGCAACTCAGATACAGATGTTGACACATGCTTTGAGATAAATCCTCTTTTACACCCCGTTAACTAATGTGTCCCTACAGAAACACAAAAAACAGTGACAACACATTGTGTTCCATTTACGATGATTAGGGTTTTCTTTGACAGTGAAATCCCCCCCCCCCCCCCAGCTCTTTAAAACAATACAGTACCACCTCATGAAATTAGAAGATGGAATAGAGGGCCTCTGTTCAGTTCCAGAGGGACTCACTCTCCAGGTTGGTAGGTAACAAGAAACTTAGTTTACATTGCCCTTGCTTTCTTTATTCTCCTGCTTTTGATTGGCTTTGGGAAGGATCAATATCATTGTGCTTTTTGAAAGCTGTGTTTATGAAACCGCAATAATCCTTCATTAAAGATAAAGATGCTGGCGCCCGGGAGGGCGAAGAGTGTGTGGTGAGTGAGAGTGTGTGTGTGTGTGTGTGTGTGTGTGTGTGTGTGGGGGGGGGGGGGGGGGGGGGGGGGTAAATAACTCATGGTTTGATATCGCTGCTGTATAAATGGGTTCCTCTAGAGAAGCCACTGCAGTGTTCACATGGCTCTCTCCATCTCTCTCAATTTTCAATTCAAATGGGGCTTTATTGGCATGGGAAACACATGTTCATATTGCCAAAGCAAGTGAAATTAACTAAAGTAAGAAGAAACAAAAAACATTGAAAACATTTTTACATCAAGCATTGCAGGGGTGTTTCAATATTTTATTTTAATAAAAAAATGTAACCTTTATTTAACTAGGCAAGTCAGTTAAGAACAAATTCTTATTTACAATGACGGCCTACCCCGGCTAAACCCAGACGACGCTGGGCCAATTGTGCGCCGTCCTATGGGACTCCCGATCACGGCCGGATGTGATACAGCCTGGATTCGAACCAGGGACTGTAGTGATACCTCTTGCACGGACCGCTGCTCCACTCGGGAGCCCATTGAAAATAGTTATCTTGTGAATAGTAGGGGAAGAGGTCAGCATGTGATTGGAGGATAATGCTGTCTGTCTCAGAACATCTGGAAGAGGTCAGCATTGATTGGAGGATAATGCTGTCTGTCTCAGAACATCTGGAAGAGGTCAGCGTGTGATTGGAGGATAATGCTGTCTGTCTCAGAACATCTGTAAGAGGTCAGCGTGTGATT
Source organism: Salvelinus namaycush (assembly GCF_016432855.1). Lineage (NCBI taxonomy): Eukaryota > Metazoa > Chordata > Actinopteri > Salmoniformes > Salmonidae > Salvelinus > Salvelinus namaycush. The sequence continues at coordinate 46,456,807 of NC_052322.1, forward strand.
GGAGGATAATACTGTCTGTCTCAGAACATCTGGAAGAGGTCAGCATGTGATTGGAGGATAATGCTGTCTGTCTCAGAACATCTGGAAGAGGTCAGCGTGTGATTGGAGGATAATACTGTCTGTCTCAGAACATCTGGAAGAGGTCAGCGTGTGATTGGAGGATAATGTTAGAAAGAGCATTCTTGTACATCTATGTGATGTACCACCCCACCTGACTTATTATCATCCAATCTGTCTATCTGGCAGGCGTTAGGTGCTGCATCTGGCAGGCGTTAGGTGCTGCATCTGGCAGGCGTTAGGTGCTGCATCTGTCTATCTGGCAGGCGTTAGGTGCTGCATCTGGCAGGCGTTAGGTGCTGCATCTGGCAGGCGTTAGGTGCTGCATCTGTCTCTGGCAGGCATCTTTCAATGTCAACTGTTGTTAATTTTTAAATGTTGTTCCTGGAGATGTGTCCAGGTTACAACACAACAATGGGGATGAATGATGAGTTTCCATCAACAGGAAGATAAAAACAGAGCATTGTAATTGTTACGTCCCGCTGCTGGCTAGCCTTTTATGTTGTCAAACGGAATTCAATAGTTGGAACAAGGAGAGACTGAGCTACACAATTAATAATCTGCGGTCTGACGGATGAATCTACCTTTGACTCAACTCAACCACAGCAGCGACTCCTACATGAAAACCCACCCAGTCACACACACACACACACACACACACACACACACACACACACACACACACACACACACACACACACACACACACACACACACACACACACACACACACACACACACACACCTGTTGTTAAGGAAAAGCAGGCCAGCAGCTAGCTGCAGGCATCAATAGCAGGCTAGCAGCTAGCTGCAGGCATCAATAGCAGGCTAGCTGCAGGCATCAATAGCAGGCTAGCAGCTAGCTGCAGGCATCAATAGCAGGCTAGCAGCTAGCTGCAGGCATCAATAGCAGGCTAGCAGCTAGCTGCAGGCATCAATAGCAGGCTAGCAGCTAGCTGCAGGCATCAATAGCAGGCTAGCAGCTAGCTGCAGGCATCAATAGCAGGCTAGCAGCTAGCTGCAGGCATCAATAGCAGGCTAGCTGCAGGCATCAATAGCAGGCTAGCAGCTAGCTGCAGGCATCAATAGCAGGCTAGCAGCTAGCTGCAGGCATCAACATGACAGCTCGCTCCCTCTATCCCCTCCTCCTTTATTCCCTTAATTGATCATGATAAAACGACCTGACAGCACATTTAACAGGGCCGTTTTTCTGCATGGTGTGAGAGTGTGTTACACCGGGCCAGATTTCCATCCAGGCCCATCAATCCTCCATTACCAAGTCAAATCAGGTAGAGACCTGCTCAGACACACATCCTAGAGGACTCGTTCAATTGGCCTCAAGCTTTTCTACTAGCAGCTTCACAGGACACGGAGTAGAGTAGACGGGAAGTGGCGAGGAAAACACTGTTGTTAAAAACGATCCTGAGTGCTTTATTGGCGAGACTAGAAAGCCCGTTGAGCAATATGAGTGAGAAATAGGCAACAATAGTAATGTATCTTTACTGCCCTTTTCTTTAAAATGGTGAAACCACTATGTTGGGAAAACATTAACGAGGGTCCGTTCCATGTAAAAGGAGGAACCATCAGCACCAACAGGACCCATCAGCACCAACAGGACCCATCAGCACCAACAGGACCCATCAGCACCAACAGGACCCATCAGCACCAACAGGACCCATCAGCACCAACAGGAACCATCAGCACCAACAGGATCCATCAGCACCTACAGGAACCATCAGCACCAACAGGACCCATCAGCACCAACAGGACCCATCAGCACCAACAGGACCCATCAGCACCAACAGGACCCATCAGCACCAACAGGACCCATCAGCACCAACAGGACCCATCAGCACCAACAGGACCCATCAGCACCAACAGGACCTATCAGCACCAACAGGACCCATCAGCACCAACAGGAACCATCAGCACCAACAGGATCCATCAGGACCAACAGGAACCATCAGCACCAACAGGACCCATCAGCACCAACAGGAACCATCAGCACCAACAGGATCCATCAGCACCAACAGGACCCATCAGCACCAACAGGACCCATCAGCACCAACAGGACCTATCAGCACCAACATGTGAAGTTTATAGGTGCATATCAAATTAGGTGTCAAATGAAAGCTAACAGTCAACGTTTTTGGGAAATGAAGGCATAAATAAACGTTTCAACCATTTTCCATCTTCAAAATGAGGCATAAATAAACGTTTCAACCATTTTCCATCTTCAAAATGAGGCATAACTAAATGTTTTTAACACATCAAAACACAACAATGTTGAAGTAAAGACGCCTGCCAACTAATGTCAACACATATTTCGTTTTGGATAAATTATTTCGTCGTCTGTAAGTTTAAGAAACATTGACACGTGCCTTGTAATTGTGTTACCAAAAACCCACGTATCTTTAAAGATACTACCTACATTTCTCTCCCTAACGAGGAGGGAGAATAATGACAGTTCACAGAAGTAATAACATTTATTTGTCACATGCTTAGTAAACGACAGGTGTAGACTAACCGGAAAATGCTGACGGGTCCTTTTCAACAACGCAGAGTTAAAGATAAAGATTCAAATGAAAAATAGTGACACAATTTAAATGAGTAAAGTAACAAGTCTATATACAGGAAGTACCAGGTAATAACAAGTCTATATACAGGAAGTACCAGGTAGTAACATGGCTATATACAGGAAGTACCAGGTAATAACATGGCTATATACAGGAAGTACCAGGTAATAACAAGTATATATACAGGAAGTACCAGGTAATAACAAGTCTATATACAGGAAGTACCAGGTAATAACAAGTCTATATACAGGAAGTACCAGGTAATAACAAGTCTATATACAGGAAGTACCAGGTAGTAACTTGACTATATACAGGAAGTACCAGTACCGAGTCAATGTGCAGGAATATGAGGTAATAACATGACTATATACAGGAAGTACCAGTATCGAGTCAGTCAATGTGCAGGGCTATGAGGTAATTACATGACTATATACAGGAAGTACCAGTACAGAGTCAATGTGCAGGGCTATGAGGTAATAACATGACTATATACAGGAAGTACCAGGTAGTAACTTGAGTATATACAGGAAGTACAGGTACCGAGTCAATGTGCAGGGGTATGAGGTAGTCACATGGGTATATACAGGAAGTACCAGTACCGAGTCAATGTGCAGGGGTATGAGGTAGTCACATGGGTATATACAGGAAGTACCAGTACCGAGTTCAATGTGCAGGGGTATGAGGTAGTCACATGGCTATATACAGGAAGTACCAGTACCGAGTCAATGTGCAGGGGTATGAGGTAGTCACATGGCTATATACAGGAAGTACCAGTACCGAGTCAATGTGCAGGGGTATGAGGTAGTAACATGGCTATATACAGGAAGTACCAGTACTGAGTCAATGTGCAGGGGTATGAGGTAGTAACATGGCTATATACAGGAAGTACCGAGTCAATGTGCAGGGGTATGAGGTAATAACATGGCTATATACAGGAAGTACCAGTACCGAGTCAATGTGCAGGGGTATGAGGTAGTCACATGGCTATATACAGGAAGTACCAGGTAGTAACGTGAGTATATACAGGAAGTACAGGTACCGAGTCAATGTGCAGGGGTATGAGGTAGTCACATGGCTATATACAGGAAGTACCAGGTAGTAACGTGAGTATATACAGGAAGTACAGGTACCGAGTCAATGTGCAGGGGTATGAGGTAGTAACATGGCTATATACAGGAAGTACCGAGTCAATGTGCAGGGGTATGAGGTAGTAACATGGCTATATACAGGAAGTACCAGTACCGAGTCAATGTGCAGGGGTATGAGGTAGTAACATGGCTATATACAGGAAGTACCGAGTCAATGTGCAGGGGTATGAGGTAGTCACATGGCTATATACAGGAAGTACCAGTACCGAGTCAATGTGCAGGGGTATGAGGTAGTCACATGGCTACATACAGGAAGTACCAGTACCGAGTCAATGTGCAGGGGTATGAGGTAGTAACATGGCTACATACAGGAAGTACCAGTACCGAGTCAATGTGCAGGGGTATGAGGTAGTCACATGGGTATATACAGGAAGTACCAGTACCGAGTCAATGTGCAGGGGTATGAGGTAGTCACATGGCTATATACAGGAAGTACCAGTACCGAGTCAATGTGCAGGGGTATGAGGTAGTCACATGGCTATATACAGGAAGTACCAGTACCGAGTCAATGTGCAGGGGTATGAGGTAGTAACATGGCTACATACAGGAAGTACCAGTACCGAGTCAATGTGCAGGGGTATGAGGTAGTAACATGGCTACATACAGGAAGTACCAGTACCGAGTCAATGTGCAGGGGTATGAGGTAGTCACATGGGTATATACAGGAAGTACCAGTACCGAGTCAATGTGCAGGGGTATGAGGTAGTCACATGGCTATATACAGGAAGTACCAGTACCGAGTCAATGTGTAGGGTATGAGGTAGTCACATGGCTATATACAGGAAGTACCAGTACCGAGTCAATGTGCAAGGGTATGAGGTAGTAACATGGCTATATACAGGAAGTACCAGTACCGAGTCAATGTGCAGGGGTATGAGGTAGTCACATGTCTAGAAAGGTAGATACAGGGGGTAGATACAGGGGGTAGATACAGGGGGTAGATACAGGGGGTAGATACAGGGCATTCGGAAAGTATTCAAACCCCTCGACTTTTTCCACATTTGTTTGTTCCCGTTACCGTTTGTTCCCGTTACCGTTTGTTCCCGTTACCGTTTGTTCCCGTTACCGTTTGTTCCCGTTACCGTTTATTCCCGTTACAGCCTAATTCTAAAATCACAAAGAAAAAAAACTGAAGTATCATATTTACATAAGTACTCAGACCCTTTACTCAGTACTTTGTTGAAGCACCTTGGCAGCGAATACAGCCTTGAGTCTTCTTGGGTATGACGTAACAAGCTTGGCACACCTGTATTTGGGGAGTTTCTCCCATTCTTCTCTGCAGATCCTCTCAAGCTCTGTCAGGTTGGATGGGGTTGCTTCACTGCACAGCTATTTTCAGGTCTCACCAGAGATGTTAGATCGGGTTCAAGTCCGGGCTCTTGCTGGGCCACTCAGAGACATTCAGAGACTTGTCCCGAAGACAGTCCTACGTTGTCTTGGCTGTGTGCTGAGGGCCGTTGTCCTGTTGGAAGGTGAACCTCCGTCCCAGTCTGAGGTCCTGAGCACTCTGGAGCAGGTTTCATCAAGGATCTCGCTGTACTTTGCTCCATTCATCTTTCCCTCGATCCTGACTAGTCTCTCAGTCCCTGCCGCTGAAAAACATTCCCACAGCATGATGCTGCCACCACCATGCTTCACTGTAAGGATGGTGCCAGGTTCCCCCCAGACGTGATGCCTGGCATTCAGGCCAAAGAGTTCAATCTTGGTTTCATCAGACCAGATAATCTTGGTCAGAGTCCCTTAGGTTCCTTTTGGCAAACTCCAAGCGGGCTGTCATGTGCCTTTAATTTAACAGTGGCTTCCGTCTGGCCACCCTACCATAAAGGGCTGATTGGTGGAGTGCTGCTGAGATGGTTGTCCTTCTGGAAGGTTCTCCCATCTCCAGAGAGGAACTCTAGAGGTCTGTCAGAGTGACCATCAGGTTCTTGGTCACCTCCCTGACCAAGGGACTTCTCCCACGATTGCTCAGTTTGGCCGGGCGGCCAGCTATAGGAAGAGTCTTGGTGGTTCCAAACTTCTTCCATTTAAGATTGATGGACGCCACTGTGTTCTTGGGGACCTTCACTACTGCAGAACATTTTTGGTACCCTTCCCCAGATCTGTGTCGCGATACAATCCTGTCTCGGAGCTCTACGGACAATTCCTTCGACCTCATGGCTTGGTTTCTGCTCTGACATGCACTGTCAACTGCGAGACCTTATATAGAATTGAATTTCCCACAGGTGGACTCCAATCAAGTTGTAGAAACATCTCAAGGATGAAACAGGATGCACCTGAGCTCAATTTCCAGTCTCATAGCGAAGGGTCTGAATACTTATGTAAATAACGTCTATGATAGGCTCAGATTTGGTCCGGTCCGAAACAATCAAATTTGTTTTTTTGGGGGGGGGCGGCGCTCATTACAATAATAACCATTGTGTAGAATAATTCCCAAATATTCAAAATGATGATATTGTATATTTCTACCTTTGCGCACCTATTCAGTATACATCACCCTGAAGAAAATGACCTTCATATCCATCATTATGCATTTCTATGTCGTACAGATCATGGACCCATGACATCATTCTGTTAATGTAATTCCGTTACCGGGTGTTAATCCACTTCAATTACCGTCGTTCAATAACAAAAATAGATTTTTTTCAAACTCAAGATGTCATGTCATAGCTGAACGCCCATTCTTTCTGCAGACATCTTAGAATCTTAATTCAGAGCAGATATTTCACAGAGTCTTTGGAAAACATGGCACCATAAACTGAGGGAGATTTAACCCTTTAAAAAAAAATTGTATATATTTTTTTATTTAAAAAATAAATAAAAATGATAATAAATGTTTTGTGTAACAGATGTAATTCGTACTCTCCTTGCGTTGTGTTCTCTCCAAATAAATCACACCAGCCAGCGGTCCCAGTTGAGCATCATTTATTTCTGCTGCTGTTGTTAAATGGGAAACAGCACGTTAGTTGTGCAGGGCTTAACGATATTGATGGCTGTCGATGGCAAAATCCCTCGCATCACATTTTCATTTAACCCTAATTCTGTTACCAAACTTTTGCATCTGCACAGTTCTTAAGTTCCAGTAAATGTGTGTTTGTGAAATATTCTGTGTAAATTGTTCAAAGTAGTTCTCGTACATAGAGTTGTATGGTTTGTTAAACTATGAAATCAAACGTTTTTTGTTTTGGCAGACATTTTAAAGTGAAAAATCGGAGTCATTCCGCTACCGTGGAAATGCCCTAAGTGCTTTTCTTCTCTCTCTGTGGTAGAGAATGGAAAGGCAACACTAGAGAGAGTGATTCAGCCATATGACCGAGAGGACAGCTAGAGCCTCTCTTTTACATGTCGACGAGCAGGGAGACCGATTCTCATCTCATCTGGTCTCCTGGGACCCTCTGACTGTTCACACATTGCTGTTTCTCATTTCATGTGTCACACACAATTAAAACGCGCCTGTCGATTCCTGCATGGAGACCGCCCTCCCTCCTCCCGCCCTCCCTCCTCCTCCCGCCCTCCTCCCGCCCCTCCCTCCCTCTTTCCTTTCCCTTTCTCCCTCCCTACAGAGAGGGAGAGGGACACACACACAGCTAATTTTCAAGGTGTTCATCTCTGAGACAGCAGAAACGACAAGGTGAAATGAAACCAAGAAAGAAAGGTAAAGTAGAGGGACACAAAGACAATGGGTCTGTTGTTGTAGTGGGTTTAGTAAACACAAAGACAATGGGTCTGTTGTTGTAGTGGGTTTAGTAAACACAAAGACAATGGGTCTGTTGATGTAGTGGGTTTAGTAAACACAAAGACAATGGGTCTGTTGTTGTAGTGGGTTTAGTAAACACAAAGACAATGGGTCTGTTGTTGTAGTGGGTTTAGTAAACACAAAGACAATGGGTCTGTTGTTGTAGTGGGTTTAGTAAACACAAAGACAATGGGTCTGTTGTTGTAGTGGGTTTAGTAAACACAAAGACAATGGGTCTGTTGATGTAGTGGGTTTAGTAAACACAAAGACAATGGGTCTGTTGTTGTAGTGGGTTTAGTAAACACAAAGACAATGGGTCTGTTGATGTAGTGGGTTTAGTAAACACAAAGACAATGGGTCTGTTGTTGTAGTGGGTTTAGTAGCTGCAGAGACGAGACAAAAATCTCAGGGGAAGACAGAGTGAGGAGAAGCATTGTGAGAAGGGAGAGGGGAGAGGGAGCGAGGGGGGGAGAGGGAGAGAAAAAGAGAGCAAGAGGGGGGAGAGAGAGAAGAGGGGAGAGCGAGAGAAGGGAGTAAATGGTGTTGATTAGAGACGACAGTAAGCAGTAATGTAGAGATGGATAGTGGGAGGAGGAGCGGGGAAGCAAGGAGGAGCGGCGGGAGAGGAAGGGAGAAAGGAGGGGGGGGGAGGGGGAGAGGGGGGGGGAGGGAGGGGAAAAAAGAGAAAGGGAAGAGGGGAGGGGAGGAGGGAGGGGAAGGGGAGGAGGGGAGGCGGGGGGAAGGGGGAAGAGGGGAGAGAGAGGGAGGAGGAAAGGGGAGGGGGAGGGAGGGGGGGGGGGAGACGGAAAAGAGGAAGG
>NC_052322.1:46465238-46582738 GCF_016432855.1 Salvelinus namaycush
GGGGGTGGGGGGGGGGTGTAAAGGGGAATCCCCTACAAAGTCTAACTGTTTATGTGAAATTTAATATGACCTAGTTATTGTTTACAGAAGGTCATTATGGGATGGAGGTTGTAGGTTAATTGTATATCTGCCTCATCAGTTATATACTAAGATGGATAAGATAATGAATGACTTTATTATCCCTATGGGGGAAATTAGGTTTTCAGCTCTGTGTATCATCAAGCACAAATACAGACAATAAATACAAGGATAGAAAAGGTGTGTTTCATGATGCTTTAACTGGTGAAAATGAACCAGCACATGAAACAGACCCCCCTACACAGCAGTCCTCCCTCCCTCCCCCTCACAGCAGCCCTCCCTCCCCCTACACAGCGCCCTCCCTCTCCTACACAGCAGCCCTCCCTCTCCCTACACAGCAGTCCTCCCTCCCTCTCCCTACACAGCAGTCCTCCCTCCCTCTCCCTACACAGCAGTCCTCCCTCCCTCCTCCTCCCTACACAGCAGTCCTCCCTCCCTCCCTCTCCCTACACAGCAGTCCCTCCCTCCTCCCTCTCCTACACAGCAGTCCTCCCTCTCCCTACACAGCAGTCCTCCCTCCCTCCCTCTCCCTACACAGCAGTCCTCCCTCTCCCACACAGCATCCTCCCTCCCTCCCCTACACAGCAGCCCTCCCTCCCTCTCCCTACACAGCAGTCCCTCCTCCCTCCCCCTACACAGCAGCCCTCCCTCTCCTACACAGCAGTCCTCCCCCCTCTCCCTACACAGCAGTCCTCCCCCTCCCTCACCAGTCCTCCTCCCTCCCCCTACACAGCAGTCTCCCTCCCTCCCCTTACACAGCAGCCCTCCCTCCCCTCCCTACACAGCAGTCCTCCCTCCCTCTCCTACACAGCAGTCCTCCCTCCCTCTCCCTACACAGCAGTCCTCCCTCCTCTCCCTACACAGCAGTCCTCCCTCCCTCTCCCTCACCAGTCCCCCTCCCTCTCCCTACACAGCAGTCCTCCCTCCCTCTCCCTACACAGCAGTCCTCCCTCCCTCTCCCTACACAGCAGTCCTCCCTCCCTCCCCCTACACAGCAGCCCTCCCTCTCCCTACACAGCGCCCTCCCTCTCCCTACCAGCAGCCCTCCTCTCCCTACACAGCAGTCCTCCCTCCCTCTCCCTACACAGCAGTCCTCCCTCCCTCTCCCTACACAGCGTCCTCCCTCCCTCCCTCTCCCTACACAGCAGTCCTCCCTCCCTCCCTCTCCCTACACAGCAGTCCTCCCCTCCCTACACAGCAGTCCTCCTCCCTCCCTCTCCCTACACAGCAGTCCTCCCTCTCCTACACAGCAGTCCTCCCTCCCTCCCCCTACACAGGCCCTCCCTCCCTCTCCCTACACAGCAGCCCTCCCTCCCCCCCCTACACAGCAGCCCTCCCTCTCCTACACAGCAGTCCTCCTCCCTCTCCTACACAGCAGTCCTCCCTCCCTCTCCCTACACAGCAGTCCTCCCTCCCTCCCCCTACACAGCAGTCCTCCCTCCCTCCCCTTACACAGCCAGCCCTCCCTCCCCTCCCTACACAGCAGTCCTCCCTCCCTCTCCCTACACAGCAGTCCTCCCTCCCTCTCCCTACACACAGTCCTCCCTCCCTCCCTCCCTACACAGCAGTCCTCCTCCCTCTCCCTACACAGCAGTCCTCCCTCCCTCTCCCTACCAGCAGTCCCTCCCTCCTCTCCCTACCACATCCCCCCTCCCTACACAGCAGCCCTCCCTCTCCCTACACAGCAGTCCTCCCTCCTCTACCTACACAGCAGTCCTCCCTCCCTCCCCCCTACACAGCAGTCCCCCTCCCTCCCCCTACACAGCAGTCCTCCCTCTCCCTACACAGCAGTCCTCCCTCTCCCTACACAGCAGCCCTCCTCCCCCTCCTACACAGCAGTCCTCCCTCCCTCTCCCTACACAGCAGTCCTCCCTCCCTCTCCCTACACAGAAGTCCTCCCTCCCTCTCCTACACAGCAGTCCTCCCTCCTCCCCCTACACAGCAGCCCTCCCTCCCTCTCCCTACACAGCAGCCCTCCCTCCCTCTCCCTACACAGCAGCCCTCCCTCCCTCTCCCTACACAGCAGCCCTCCCTCCCTCTCCCTACACAGCAGCCCTCCCTCCCTCTCCCTACACAGCAGCCTCCCTCCTCTCCCTACACAGCAGCCCTCCCTCCCTCTCCCTACACAGCAGTCCTCCCTCCCTCTCCCTACACAGCACCTCCTCCCCCTAACAGCAGCCCTCCTCCCTCTCCCTACACAGCAGTCCTCCCTCCCTCCCCCTACATAGCAGTCCTCCCTCCCTCCCCCTACACAGCAGTCCTCCCTCCCTCCCCCTACACAGCAGCCCTCCCTCCCTCTCCCTACACAGCAGCCCTCCCTCCCTCCCCCTACACAGCAGCCTCCCTCCCTCCCCCCACAGCACCCTCCCTCCCTCCCCCTACACAGCAGCCCTCCCTCCCTCCCCCTACACAGCAGTCCTCCCTCCCTCCCCCTACACAGCAGTCCTCCCTCCCTCTCCTACACAGCAGCCCTCCCTCCTCCCCCTACACAGCAGTCCTCCTCCCTCTCCCTACACAGCAGTCCTCCCTCCCTCTCCTACACAGCAGTCCCCCTCCTCTCCCTACACAGCAGTCCTCCTCCCTCTCCCTACACAGCAGTCCTCCCTCCCTCTCCCTACACAGCAGCAGTCCCTCCTCCCTCCCCCTACAAAGCAGTCCTCCCTCCCCCCCTACACACGCAGCCCTCCCTTCGGAGGCTGTGACCTGTGTGGCCCCAGCACATGCAGCTCTCCTCGCTGTAGGTGAGAGAATTTTAAAAAGCTAGAGGGGACTGTTGGTGGGGGTGGGGCCTGTCAGGCCTAGACTACAGTATTGGGTGGGGGTGGGGCCTGTCAGGCCTAGACTACAGTATTGGTGGGGGTGGTCAGGCCTAGACTACAGGTATGGGTGGGGCCGGTCAGGCCTAGAATACAGTATTGGGTGGGGGATGGGGCCTGTCAGGCCTAGACTACAGTATCTGGTGGGGGTGGGGCCTGTCAGGCCTAGAATACAGTATTGGGTGGGGGTGGGGCCTGTCAGGTCTAGAATACAGGATTTGGTGGGGGTGGGGCCTGTCAGGCCTAGAATACAGTATTTGGTGGGGGTGGGGCCTGTCAGGCCTAGAATACAGTATTGGGTGGGGGTGGGGCCTGTCAGGCCTAGACTACAGTATGGGGTGGGGCCTGTCAGGCCTAGAATACAGTATTGGGTGGGGGTGGGGCCTGTCAGGCCTAGACTACAGTATTTGGTGGGGGTGGGCCTGTCAGGCCTCGACTACAGTATTGGGTGGGGGTGGGGACTGTCAGGCTTAGACTACAGTACTTGGTGGGGCCTGTCAGGCCTCAACTACAGTATTCTGTGGGGCCTGTCAGGCCTAGACTACAGTATTGTGTGGGGCCTTGCTTGGGATTTGAACCAGCGTAGGTCATGCCTAGATAACAGTATTAGTCTTTTTACTGTTATCTGTTGTGTAATCATTAATCCAAACAGAGTTTTAATTGGACAAATTCAGGTATTGCTTTCTAGTTTAGATCCTAGTGAACACACGCCTGGTATTGGTCATAGTAGGTAGGGGAAATTATTGGAAAATAGGATTTGAACACAGGCCTTACCTCTGGATTTGTACCCAGACAACAGCAGTATGTATCTTGTCCTGTCGTAGACCGGTAGACTTCAGTCATCTTATCTGATTGGTTATGTATAGGCCAGGCCTACTAGGAAGAGGAAGTGATTGTTGACTTTTATAAAATGAATGCGTGTGACTGTAGTGCAGTCAGTGGTTACAGCCACAGGATATTGAGAAACTGACTGACTAGGCCTCATAGTACAACCATTGCTTTTAGATGAGTTAGGCTATTATTAGTCAAATCAAAGAGGGGAAGTAGTATTTCAGCCATCTTGTCTAGAAATCACTGTCTAAGTCATTTGTTTTCTCAATGGTTTTTTAAAATATTTTTTTTTAATGTGTGTCCAATATGAACTCTAATGTTAATCGAGTAGATGGTCACAGTGTTTCCTGTCATATGGCCTGTCTGTCTGTCTGTCCCCCTGTTAGCCTGTCTGTCTGTCCCCCTGTTAGTCTGTCTGTCCCCCTGTTAGCCTGGCCAGTCTGTCTGTCTGTCCCCCTGTTGGCCTGTCTGTCTCCCCCTGTTAGCCTGTCTGTCTGTCTGTCTCCCCCTGTTAGCCTGCCTGTCTGTCCCCCTGTTAGCCTGTCTGTCTGTCTGTCCCCCTGTTAGCCTGTCTGTCCCCCTGTTAGCCTGTCTGTCCCCCTGTTAGCCTGTCTGTCTGTCCCCCTGTTAGCCTGGCCTGTCTGTCTGTCTGTCTCTGTCTGTCCCCCTGTTAGCCTGGCCTGTCTGTCTGTCTGTTTCCCTGTTAGCCTGGCCTGTCTCTCTGTTTCCCTGTTAGCCTGGCCTGTCTGTCTGTCTCTCTGTCTGTCCCCCTGTTAGCCTGTCTGTCTGTCCCCCTGTTAGCCTGTCTGTCTGTCCCCCTGTTAGCCTGTCTGTCTGTCCCCCTGTTAGCCTGTCTGTCTGTCCCCCTGTTAGCCTGTCTGTCTGTCCCCCTGTTAGCCTGTCTGTCTGTCCCCCTGTTAGCCTGTCTGACTGTCCCCCTGTTAGCCTGTCTGACTGTCCCCCTGTTAGCCTGTCTGACTGTCCCCCTGTTAGCCTGTCTGACTGTCCCCCTGTTAGCCTGTCTGTCTGTCCCCCTGTTAGCCTGTCTGTCTGTCCCCCTGTTAGTCTGTCCCCCTGTTAGCCTGTCTGTATGTCCCCCTGTTGGCCTGTCTGTCTGTCCCCCTGTTAGCCTGGCCTGTCTGTCTGTCTCCCTGTTAGCCTGGCCTGTCTGTCTGTCTCCCTGTTAGCCTGGCCTGTCTGTCTCTCTGTTTCCCTGTTAGCCTGGCCTGTCTGTCTCTCTGTCTGTCCCCCTGTTAGCCTGTCTGTCTGTCCCCCTGTTAGCCTGTCTGTCTGTCCCCCTGTTAGCCTGTTAACTGAGCACTGACCTCTAGCAGCTTAATGATTCTGATGTGATTAATCCACCAGAGAGGGAAGAGGAAGAGGAGGAGGAGAGCACCGAGAGAAGCCCAAAAGGCATCCTATCCTTTTTTAATAGGGCACTATTGTTGACCAGGGCCCTCAAAAGTAGTGCACTATATAGGGAACAGGGTGCCATTCAGGAAACAGACGGCTTGGCTAATGCCTAGCACCAGGGCTAGAGTCTGTAGAGATAATGGATATAGGAAATCAAGATGACCCTGTACACTTCCTGTGTCGTATTTGGTTCCCCTGTAACTATAGAATCAGGGTCACTTAGTACATTATTACAAAATGTATGATATTTGTAACTTTTTGGTGGCAGCGGTGGGATCTATCAAGTGTAAAACGTGGCTATGTTTGTTCACTGTTACTTAAGCTCCTACCTTTTTGAGTTCAAAGGTACATACATGTATGACGGAGAGAAATAGCCCACAGTCGCTAGCGTCCACCACCCGTACTGCGGCACTAAACCTCCCTTGTGTACTCGCTCGCTACTCCATTAGGACGAATGGCCACTTCCTCTCTGATTCAATTGACTGTTTAGTTTCCCTAACCGGATGAGGCCTGACCTCTGGGGAACACATGGAGGGTTCAACATGGGTTTTCTTCTCAGTGTTTTTAAGACACATTTTAGAGTTGTCATAGTCAGCTCTGTGCTATCCTGTGTGTTAAGCGTTGTGATAATTATAATTGATAGTGTGTGTGGTAATGAAACCTGATGTGTAATGGTAGTTTACACTATGCTGAGTTGTGTTCACATAGCAGACCTACAGCCAGGTAAGCGCTTTCACAGAAGTAACAAATCCTGTCGTCATAACAACGCTATGTAACTAGTAGTCTAGCCAGAGACGATGTGCACTATACAAGTATGCTATTTTACACACACGCACACACACACGCGCGCACAGAGGGGTTCTTCATAAAGTGGGTAATGTTAAAGGGTAAAGTTGTAATGCATTGGCTCAGTAACTGCTGGGAGACAGGCAGCTGAAAGGTTGACAGGATGTTGAAGAAACGTTATTTCATCTGTCCCCGTCATGGCACACTTCAGGATTACACCATATTTGTTGTCCCCTCTATTTTGTTTATATATATATATATATATATATATATATTTATCAAGGCCCTTTTTTAAAGCTACAAACTGTGATTCCTAACTGACTCTCGACCACCCATTCCTTTGTCTTGTCTCTCTGGTGGTTGTTCAGCGGTTCCTCCTCACCAGTAGAATGGACTCTCTGTCTGTCAGTCAGTCAGCCAGTCAGTCAGCCAGTCAGTCAGTCAGTCAGCCAGTCAGTCAGCCAGTCAGTCAGTGTCTCTGTTGAGGGTTGTTCAGTGGTGTTGTTTATCCAATTCACTCATTAGGTCATTTCAATAAGAAGTGTCCCCTTCTCTGGTGTGTCAGTGGGTTTGGGTTAGTTTACATCTGGTCTGTGATTCATAGTCTTCATCCTAAATGGCACCCTAATATCTACAAAGTGTACTACTTTTAGTGCTGTTTTTCTGGGTGATTTCTGAATTTTTATTTGTGTTTTCCGTGACTGTGTTTTTTGTATTTTAGCGTGTGTGCGTTTGGTATAATGTGTATATTTATGTGGTGTGTATGTTGCATTTGTGAAAGAGACCCAAGTCTCTGTCTTCCCTGTTTAAAATAAAGGTAAAAAAAACACTCAGTTGCCAAAAACATTGAAAACATTCCATTCTTTTGCAGGATTTGTATGGTCATGAAAATCATGGAAAAGTCGTGGAACTTTAAAATTGTGTTTTCCAGGCCTGGAATTTTTTGGGAAAATGATCAAATCTGAAAAGTTTTGGACATTTAATTTAATTTCTGTTAATTAATGTAATTTATTTAGGCACAGTTTTTAAATATTGTATCAATCAAATACAAATCGAGACAGCGGGCCGTTGCTCGAGGAGGGGGGAGACAGCGGGCCGTTGCTCGAGGAGGGGGGAGACAGCGGGCCGTTGCTCGAGGAGGGGGGAGACAGCGGGCCGTTGCTCGAGGAGGGGGGAGACAGCGGGCCGTTGCTCGAGGAGGGGGGAGACAGCGGGCCGTTGCTAGAGGAGGGGGGAGACAGCGGGCCGCTGCTCGAGGAGGGGGTAGACAGCGGGCCGCTGCTCGAGGAGGGGGTAGACAGCGGGCCGCTGCTCGAGGAGGGGGTAGACAGCGGGCCGCTGCTCGAGGAGGGGGTAGACAGCGGGCCGCTGCTCGAGGAGGGGGTAGACAGCGGGCCGCTGCTCGAGGAGGGGGGAGACAGCGGGCCGCTGCTCGAGGAGGGGGGAGACAGCGGGCCGCTGCTCGAGGAGGGGGGAGACAGCGGGCCGCTGCTCGAGGAGGGGGGAGACAGCGGGCCGCTGCTCGAGGAGGGGGGAGACAGCGGGCCGTTGCTCGAGGAGGGGGGAGACCATTGTCATATGGATCTGTGCCATTTACTTTGAACTGGACTGTGTTTACAGCATGAGCGGTCGTGAGTAGATACCCTTGTTTTGAATCACAGCAAGAGCTGCATGTAGCTACGTGTGCACATTTTGTTCATATCCTTTGCTAGTTAGTCAGTTTTTAACCCGGTTCTAGATCATTTGTAGTCAGCAATAGGGGAGTGGTTGCTTCTTACAAGAGCACAAAATGTGTGCATTTCTAGACATCTTTGAAAAGCCAGTCAGGTAAAGAGCTTTATTTTGTCTTAAAGGGGCGGTGTTGTATTTTCAGACATGCTTGAATAAGCTAAGTAGGTAGAGGTTAGCATAATTTGTCTGGTTCTCTGTAATAAAGGTATGGGAATAATAATGCATTTTATTTTGTAAAGTAGGTTCTTGCTGAATGATAGAACAGCTATTTCCATGTTAAAATGTTATGGGATGCATTTTCTCCTATGTTTTTTTAATGGTAAGCCACTCTGGTAGAACTACATTATGATCAAATAGCCACAGTAGCCTACTTGGCCACAGTTAAACTGTAACTTAAAGCTGGTACAGCCTCAGTGTTCACAGTAAAACTGTAACTTAAAGCAGGTACAGCCTCAGTGTTCACAGTAAAACTGTAACTTAAAGCTGGTACAGCCTCAGTGTTCACAGTAAAACTGTAACTTAAAGCAGCTACAGCCTCAGTGTTCACAGTAAAACTGTAACTTAAAGCAGGTACAGCCTCAGTGTTCACAGTAAAACTGTAACTTAAAGCGGGTACAGCCTCAGTGTTCACAGTAAAACTGTAACTTAAAGTGGGTACAGCCTCAGTGTTCACAGTAAAACTGTAACTTAAAGCAGGTACAGCCTCAGTGTTCACAGTAAAACTGTAACTTAAAGCAGCTACAGCCTCAGTGTTCACAGTAAAACTGTAACTTAAAGCAGGTACAGCCTCAGTGTTCACAGTAAACGTGCGCTGGAATTTGAACAGAATTTGAACAATATTCATGTTTGCTCTCAGCGCCTTATTTATTTCATTTCAGGGAACATTACCTATTAGCCTATAAAATAAGATAAAGATCAGACTATAATAACTAGGTAGCCAATTCAAAACACATGTTGTACACTCTAGTTAACTGTGTTTTAATATTTTCGTAATTTCATGTCCTCAAAAAAAACAACTTCCACCGACACTTGCGATGATTGACATACAATGTTGATTTATGATTGAGGGATTCACTTCACCATTGTATTAGTTGGGATTCGGTTCAATCGCGGTGAATCAATTAATGTGAATGAAAATAATTTGTGAATCGCAAAAATAAAATTATTGAGAAAACATTCTATGTAGCTTTCCTTTTGGATTATCTGTCGACCATACTACGGGACAGCTCATGGGTGGCCGACCATCCTCCGGGACAGCTCATGGGTGGCCGACCATCCTCCGGGACAGCTCATGGGTGGCCGACCATCCTCCGGGACAGCTCATGGGTGGCCGACCATCCTCCGGGACAGCTCATGGGTGGCCGACCATCCTCCGGGACAGCTCATGGGTGGCCGACCATCCTCCGGGACAGCTCATGGGTGGCCGACCATCCTCCGGGACAGCTCATGGGTGGTCGACCATCCTCCGGGCTTTTATTCCCCTCAAGCTACATTTTAGAAATGAGCTTCTCAACCGGACCTTGATGAACTGGCTCTGATGTGTTTGAGCAGGGCTTGATGCTGCTCAACCGGACCTTGATGAACTGGCTCTGTGTTTGAGCAGGGCTTGATGCTGCTCAACCGGACCTTGATGAACTGGCTCTGATGTGTTTGAGCAGGGCTTGATGCTGCTCAACCGGACCTTGATGAACTGGCTCTGTGTTTGAGCAGGGCTTGATGCTGCTCAACCGGACCTTGAAGAATTGGCTCTGATGTGTTTGAGCAGGGCTTGATGCTGCTCAACCGGACCTTGATGAACTGGCTCTGATGTGTTTGAGCAGGGCTTGATGCTGCTCAACCGGACCTTGATGAACTGGCTCTGATGTGTTTGAGCAGGGCTTGATGCTGCTCAACCGGACCTTGATGAACTGGCTCTGATGTGTTTGAGTAGTGCTTGATCAAAAAGTCTTGAGGGTTGACCACGTGTTTTATACAGTAGCCTATCACGTACTTTATGGGGGTTAAGTGCCTTGCTCAAGGACATGAGATGGTCACATGGGATCAGAGAGTAGCCACTGTGTTGATACCACGTGATACACATACTTTTTATACGTACATCGAGACGCCACCAATTGTTGGTCATGGAAATGTTGGTTTAAAGTCATGAAATTCCGTCTGTCATCAGGTGTATGAACCCTGACATTGGTAGTCAATCAATAGAAAGAGGACATTTACTAGGACATAATAATAACATAGTTGTGTATATTACTTCATTTTTAGTTCATAATTTAATTATTTTTTAATTCCTTTAAAGTTATTATCTTATCTCTGCTCAGACAGTAGTAGCCAGCCTGACAATCATCTAGCGTTATCTCTGTTCTCCCCATACTGTACTGTCTTTAGTCATCCTATTTAGCTCGGCTAGTAGCTAGCTCGGCTAGTAGCTTAGCTCGGCTAGTAGCTTAGCTCGGCTAGTAGCTTAGCTCGGCTAGTAGCTTAGCTCGGCTAGTAGCTTAGCTCGGCTAGTAGCTTAGCTCGGCTAGTAGTTTAGCTCGGCTAGTAGCTAGCTTGGCTAGTTAGTAGCATCCTAAGTATCCTGCAGAGCTATCTGATCTAAATATTTTGACTTTGACTTTTGACTATTTCAAACTACATGAGGCATACTTTCATGACTGCTTATTACCGTCTACTACAACTACCAATCGTGTAAAGCTACCTCACAAACTGTCTGTATCTCTCTGCTAGTTGTGTTGTGTAGCCTACATTCCTCTCATGTGTCTGTGTGTCGGTTATCCAGACAGGATGAACGGCGTAATGCATTATGGTCATTGTAGTTAATTACCACGTTTCTGTGATGGACTAGGTTGAGTATGTGCCTAGTGAAAAATACAACTCCCTTCAGCCCCTCTTGAGCTCACAAAAAAACCTTGAATGTAACTAAATGGATTAAGTATTTGAACAAAAATATAAACTCAACATGTAAAGTATTGGTTTCATGAGCTCAAATAAAAGATCCCAGAAATCTGAGGCATATTTCTGTCTGTAATAAAGCCCTTTTGTGGGGAATAACTCATTCTGATTGGTTGGGCTTGGCTCCCCAGTGGGTTGGCCTGGCGCCACTGCCCAGTCATGTGAAATCCATAAATTGGGGCCTAATAATTTTTCATTTTACTGATTTCATTCTATGAACTGTAACTCAGTAAAATCTTTAGAAATTGTTAGATGTTGCGTTTTGTTCAATATAGTTGTTTTAATAACCAGAAGGGAAAAAAACATGACATTTTGGTTTCTCGCTCAGCACTATCTACTTTTTTACCAGGGCCCTGTAATTTTTTCTCCACAGATTTGGGATGTAAACCTAATGATAATAGCCCTCGTGCTGTCATTTGGACGATTGTAGTACCGGAAACCTGGAGTGTATCTGCTTCGAGAGTTTACACCAAATATAGGCCTCGAGACTTTCACAGATTTAAGGTCCAGACGGTTACAGTTCAAGAGCAGTATTTAGTAATAGGATGACACTGCTCCCGAAAAGCCTTGGAGATCTGTTTGGAAATGTCCGTGTAAGAATTGCGAGGACAGGAAGAGGGTGGACTTTTCAAAAAAATACACAAAATGGTCTTATTGCTGCCATTTGAACAGCTTGTCTTTTTTATTTCTCAGTTTTGTTGTCAGTTTGCATGTTCAGTTCATCTATCTTGTAAATTCTTACAATAATCTCCTCAACCTAGATGTGTGGATGGAAGTGTGTTTTCAGGACTATCTGAATGTAGCTTACTTAACTCCATGGTCTTCACTCCTAGTGATTTAGTTCAGTTTGCAGGTGATACCAACGGACGAGCTACTTATCTCAGTCATCCATCTTATCCACTTGACGGGTCTCCTCCCCCAGCATTCAACCTAGACGTGACTGTGGAACGTTTTTAGTTGTCTGCCTATCTGAATATAGCCTGCTCTGTCTTTTGTCCTCTGTACTCCTCACCCACAGTGGATCGGCTGTAGTTCAATGCGCCCACCCACCTCTCGCCCAGCTCACCATACGGAAACCCTGAAGTGGCAGAGTCATAGGTTGCATCCTATTCCCTATACAGACCACTACTACAGACCACTACTATAGACCACTACTACAGACCACTACTACAGACCACTACTACAGACCACTACTACAGACCACTACTACAGACCACTACTATAGACCACTACTATAGACCACTACTATAGACCACTACTATAGACCACTACTACAGACCACTACTATAGACCACTACTACAGACCACTACTATAGACCACTACTACAGACCACTACTATAGACCACTACTACAGACCACTACTATAGACCACTACTACAGACCACTACTACAGACCACTACTATAGACCACTACTACAGACCACTACTATAGACCACTACTATAGACCACTACTATAGACCACTACTATAGACCACTACTATAGACCACTACTATAGACCACTACTACAGACCACTACTATAGACCACTACTATAGACCACTACTACAGACCACTACTATAGACCACTACTACAGACCACTACTATAGACCACTACTACAGACCACTACTATAGACCACTACTATAGACCACTACTATAGACCACTACTACAGACCACTACTATAGACCACTACTATAGACCACTACTATAGACCACTACTATAGACCACTACTACAGACCACTACTACAGACCACTACTACAGACCACTACTACAGACCACTACTACAGACCACTACTATAGACCACTACTACAGACCACTACTACAGACCACTACTACAGACCACTACTACAGACCACTACTACAGACCACTACTATAGACCACTACTATAGACCACTACTATAGACCACTACTATAGACCACTACTACAGACCACTACTATAGACCACTACTATAGACCACTACTATAGACCACTACTACAGACCACTACTACAGACCACTACTACAGACCAGGGCACTACTATAGACCACTACTATAGACCACTACTATAGACCACTACTACAGACCACTACTACAGACCACTACTACAGCACACTACTATAGACCACTACTACAGCACACTACTATAGACCACTACTACAGACCACTACTACAGACCACTACTATAGACCAGGGCACTACTACAGACCACTACTATAGACCAGGGCACTACTACAGACCACTACTACAGACCACTACTACAGACCACTACTACAGACCACTACTACAGACCACTACTACAGACCACTACTATAGACCAGGTCACTACTACAGACCACTACTATAGACCACTACTATAGACCAGGTCACTACTACAGACCACTACTACAGACCACTACTACAGACCACTACTACAGACCACTACTACAGACCACTACTATAGACCACTACTATAGACCACTACTATAGACCACTACTACAGACCACTACTACAGACCACTACTATAGACCACTACTACAGACCACTGCTACAGACCACTGCTACAGACCACTACTACAGACCACTACTATAGACCACTACTACAGCCCACTACTACAGACCACTACTATAGACCACTACTACAGACCACTACTACAGACCACTACTATAGACCACTACTACAGACCAGGTCACTACTATAGACCACTACTATAGACCAGGGCACTACTATAGACCACTACTATAGACCAGACCACTCTATAGACCAGACCACTACTACAGACCAGGGCACTACTATAGACCACTACTACAGACCATGGCACTACTATAGACCACTACTATAGACCACTACTACAGACCACTACTACAGACTAGACCACTACTTTAGACCACTACTATAGACCAAGGCACTACTACAGACCACTGCTATAGACCAGGGCACTACTATAGACCACTACTACAGACCACTGCTACAGACCACTACTATAGACCAGGGAACTACTACAGACCACTGCTATAGACAAGGGCACTACTATAGACCACTACTATAGACCACTACTACAGACCACTGCTATAGACCAGGGCACTACTTTAGACCAGGGCACTATTATAGACCAGACCACTACTACAGACCACTGCTCTGGACCACTGCTATAGACCACTGCTATAGACCACTGCTATAGACCACTACTATAGACCAGACCACTACTATAGACCAGACCACTACTACAGACCACTGCTATAGACCACTACTATAGACCAGGGCACTACTACAGACCACTACTACAGACCACTACTACAGACCACTACTACAGACCACTACTACAGACCATTGCTATAGACCACTGCTATAGACCAGGGCACTACTATAGACCACTACTATAGACCAGACCACTCTATAGACCAGACCACTACTACAGACCAGGGCACTACTATAGACCACTACTACAGACCATGGCACTACTATAGACCACTACTATAGACCACTACTATAGACCACTACTATAGACCAGGGCACTACTACAGACCACTACTACAGACCACTACTATAGACCAGTGCACTAACTAGGAAATAGGTTGCCATTTTGGATGCTGGTCTTGAACGGTTCCTCCTTGGCTCTTAAAACCCTGGCTATCTGTCCTCCTTGTTGATCCGGACGGAATATATTAACCTCAGACACGGCCAAGAAGAGGGACTGGAACGAGACGGTGGGAAACACTTTATCTATGTGTTATGTCCGCCGAGGAGGGTAAAGAGTTCATGTTTGGCTATAATGACAAATTCAAGCACCTCTCCACTTGCATAGATAAACTATTAAGTTATGTTTAAATTAATAATAGATAAACAATTAAATAAGAGGGAAATTGGGGATAATTGAAAGAAATAGGCCTAGGCTATTTTCCCCTTAAAGGTGCAATCTGTGATACTTGCAGCCATTTTTTTTAAATATTATTATTGATTAAAAAAAATATATAAATTCATGTTAGCCTAGTTTATATGACCATTTAATTATTTTCAAATGCAGGAGTGTGCCTTTTAAAGCAGCTGAGTCCATTGCAGGGTACTTTCACACATGTTAAGAGGGGGCATCTGGCCTTGTTAAGTTACTGCATGGTCATAAAGGGGAATGGCGGTGCCCACAGGCCTGCCCCCTTCTCTGCCATTACGCCTGCCTCCTCTCTTACTGCCTGATGTGGTTTACTGCCTGCCTGTCTCTCTGCTCTGCCTGTTTCTCTGCTCTGCCTTTTTTCTTACTGCCTGAGAATGAATAAATAAACAGAAAAGAATTGGGTAAAAATAATCACCCAGATTTTCTAGGGCCCTATATGTACAATCCATCATCAGGAATAGAAACGAGCAATCATGGGACGGCTTCTAAACTACCAGCAGGGATGCATACATGGCTAGCATACCACTCCACTGCTTACACGCTGGGCTTTCATTTCCTATCTTAGCGAGTAAACATTTAATGTGTGTAAATGTATCACAGCTTTATTTATGCATAGAATCTGCTGTTAAAACTGAATTATACATTAGCCTCATGCATAATGCAGTAGCGCTCATTCCTTAATGAGTAGTTGCCAGGCCGATAAATAAATGTAATCCATTTATCGCTGCTTCTGTTGAACCAATTGTGTTTTTGCGAATTTGCATTCGTCCCACTTTAGCGATTTTAAGGTTATTCTTTAGTTTAATGATATAGTCGAAAGATAATAAGGCCCATCACTGTTATGTGTTTTTCCAAATGTGATGTTTTAAAGATTGTGTAGTCTGCTATGTGGCATCAATTCAATATCAAGAATGGTACCGCTGGTCTCAGTATGAGCAGCGTGTGTATTATGTATTATATTATGTAACATATGTTTTAATGCAGCCAATTACTTTAGTTTTCTCTCTTACTCTCTTTTTGTGTTTAAAAACCCTCTTAAGGATCGGAACCCTTTTTTTGGTTTAAATTTTTAGTCTACGATGACATACCCACATCTAACTGCCTGTAGCTCAGGCACTGAAGCAAGGATATGCATATTCTTGGTACCATTTGAAAGGAAACACTTTGAAGTTTGTGGAAATGTTAAAAGAATGTAGTAGAATATAACACAATAGATCTGGAAAAAAGATGATACAAACAAAAAACGTTTTTTTTTTTTTTTTTACCGTCTTTGAAATGCAAGGGTAAGGCCATAATGTATTATCCCAGGTACAATTTAGATTTTGGACACTAGATGGCAGCACTATGTGCTAAGTTTTTAGGCTGATCCAATGAACCATTGCATTTCTGTTCAAAATGTTGTATCAAGACTGCCCAAATGTACCTAATTGGTTTAATAATAAATGTTCATGTTCATAACTGCATGGTATTCCTTCACTGTAATAGCTACTGTAAATTGGACAGTGCAGTTAGATTAACACGAATTTAAGCCAATATTAGATATGTCTATATCCTGGGTGATATTTTTTTAAATTACTTACAACCTCATGCTAATCACATTAGGCTATATGAGCTCAACCGTCACCGGGGGGGAGGGGCACACCTCATGCTAATCACATTAGGCTATATGAGCTCAACCGTCACCGGGGGGGGGGGCACACCGATCCCGTAGAGGATGAATCTAGTCTACCTGTAGGTTGAATAGTCTTATCCTTGGACATCAGTAAATCATTGTTGGTATGCCTATATGTTTATCATTCAATATGGACCTGCAATGGCCATCCCTCCACACGCTTCACTGTAGATAGTAGTTTATCGTGGCTAGGTCTACTTGGGGATGTTTTGAATGCAACGTTTCTCTTTACACTGACCTTAAAAGCCGTGTTGAGACAGATTATCAACACATTAGCTGTATAATACAGCCATACAGCCAGATTATCAACACATTAGCTGTATAATACAGCCAGATTATCAACACATTAGCTGTATAATACAGCCATACAGCCAGATTATCAACACATTAGCTGTATAATACAGACAGATTATCATCACATTAGCTGTATAATACAGCCATACAGCCAGATTATCAAAATAGTAGCTTTTTATAATACAGCCAGATTATCTACACATTAGCTGTATAATACAGCCATACAGCCAGATTATCAACACATTAGCTGTATAAATCAGACAGATTATCAACACATTAGCTGTATAATACAGCCATACAGCCAGATTATCAACACATTAGCTGTATAATACAGCCAGATTATCAACACATTAGCTGTATAATACAGCCAGATTATCAACACATTAGCTGTATAATACAGCCATACAGCGAGATTATCATCACATTAGCTGTATAATACAGCCAGA
The DNA here is from genome assembly GCF_016432855.1 of Salvelinus namaycush. NCBI lineage: Eukaryota > Metazoa > Chordata > Actinopteri > Salmoniformes > Salmonidae > Salvelinus > Salvelinus namaycush. The sequence goes on from NC_052322.1 coordinate 46,482,089, forward strand.
TTATCAATACATTAGCTGTATAATACAGACATACAGCCAGATTATCAACATAGTAGCTTTTTATAATACAGACAGATTTTCAACACATTAGCTGTATAAATCAGACAGATTATCAACACATTAGCTGTATAATACAACCATACAGCCAGATTATCAACATAGTAGTTTTTTATAATACAGACAGATTTTCAACACATTAGCTGTATAAATCAGACAGATTATCAACACCATAGCTGTATAAATCAGACAGATTATCATCACATTAGCTGTATAAATCAGACAGATTATCATCACATTAGCTGTATAAATCAGACAGATTATCAACACCGTAGCTGTATAAATCAGACAGATTATCAACACCGTAGCTGTATCAATCAGATTATCATCACATTAGTTGTACGATACATCATCAGGATGTATCATCAGCCATTGTCCTCATAAACCTCTAACTAAGCATCGTCTGTTACCATGCAGATATTGGGGGTCCTCACCGTGAAACCATATTGATCTGTTGCCACTCACTTATCAGATGAGTCCTGTGTGTCATCCTGATTTTCACCTGAGACAAGATGCCGGCAGAAATACTGTCAGTTTCGTTAGAGCTAGGAATGCAGCGTAATGAATCCAATCAATCAAATGTATTTAAAACAGCAAACTATTTAAGTCTTGACTTAATATCGCTTTTTAGATATACATTTTATGGATGGGGAAAAAAGCTTTCAGCGTGAACTTAAACAACTAAATCGAATTATAACGTTTTTTAGAAAAGATAATAGGTTTTATATATTTTTTTTTTAAATAAAATCTTTGCGAACCAACAATCCCCAAAACAAAAGCTAGACAGTTTAGGAGAATTGAAAATGCCAAAAACAGTGAATTTAGCAGTATTCATTTTGTTATTATGTTTCAGCAAAAGAACACAGAATTGCAGGAAATGAGCCTGAAACTGCAAATTTCTCTCAGCTTCATGGCAAAATGTGTAGGATTACAGGACATTAGTTTTAAAGCGGTCAACAACAAAACAAATCACTATTCCAGGGAGACATTTGTAGAATTGCAGGAAATTGGTTTAAAAATGAAAAACAAAAAAATGTCTACACTGCCAAGATGGGGGGGGGTTTAAAAATGATCAATTTCAACCCCCACCTCTCATGCCCACCACCTAAGCCCCCTTTTTACTCCAGGGAAACCCCTCCTATTTATACTGTTTAAAGACTGCTGCCTGCTTCTCATTAGTTGTCTGTACTTCAGTCGGAGCAAAACGAGCAGCTTATTTGTTTGTCTTTTCGCTCCTGCATTGTGTTCAAAAACATGTGACATTCTCTCTTTCCTTCGTGGTTTGAACGTACCCTTTTTTGTGTTTCCTGGATTTTGAATCCTTTTCAAGCACATTATTGCAGTGCCTAAAGTCATCATGAAGATAGTAGCACCCCCCCCCCCCCCCAAATTGTATCCTGTGAGATTCATCAGAGACTTTTTTTTTTATTCCTCTGTTTTATAACGAGCTGTGAACGTTATGGAGCCACTGTTCCCCTGGAGACGCTCAATGGCTAGTCTACACGGTGTGGAGGGTCTCTCACCTTGCAAATCACTACACGTCTCCCTCTCTCTAAAACACTTACTAATTTGACAAGACTTGATGTGTGTCAATGTTTTTTAGTTAACTGGTGCTAATTCTGGCAAGGGAGTTTTAATCTTTTGGATTGGAGAGGAGAGCTGAGGCAATCAGTAGAATAGTCGTTTTGCACCAGAGGTGATGGATATTTTTTAGCTCATTAGAGTGAGGGAGGGAAGTGAGGGAGGGAAGACAGGAGAGAGATGACAGGGAGAAACAGGAGAGAATGAGGAGCGAGAGAGGACTGCACAGAAGAGAGAGATGTGAACAGTAGGACTGTTGATTGGTTGATATCCTGAACCCTTTCTGTTTCCTTCTTGATCAACCACATCGTGAAAACAACACCTTGAACCTTGACCAGTGTGAGACTACACACAGGCTCGACACACACACACACACACACACACACACACACACACACACACACACACACACCTGTCTCTTATCAGCCTTTCCAAACGTAGATGACATGTTGAAAGCTGTGATCTTCAGGGATTCATTAACTACTATAGCAGGCAGACGGGACAACGTATTGGAAAGAGATTCAATCAGTCTACTGGGAGGCATGACTCCTACGTCAGAGAACAGTGGAATGCCTGTCAATAGACAGGTTGGAGGAAGTGATCAGGCAGCCATTTTAACATGATAGTTGCATATTTGGGTATATTTACTTCTAACTTCCTGGTCTCTTAGTTTCACGTTGTGTTTTTTGTTTTTCAACCCTCAGCTGAAACCACATGGTCTGTGTGGGTGTTGTATACTGTAAGAAATGGTGAGCCTTACACCTGACCTGTTTATTAGTTTTAGGCTTAGGTGCGTGGGTTAGGGTCAGGACAAACATAACTAGACAACACCCAGAGGTCTTCCAGTTCTTTCTTTCTTTTTTTTTATCGTTACATCGTTTTAACTGTTAAAAAAATGCCCATCGTCCCAGACCACAGAAACAACAGTAGTGGTGGTAAGAGGAACTAATGACAGTTCTGAGAAGACAAGAGGCCTGACTTCTGGCATAACAACTCCTTTTTTAAAACTATTTTTTTGTTGTTGTTTTTGTTAGGCGGAGGTGTTAAAATAAGATAATTAACAGCTCACCATTTCCACCGTTTGTGTACTGAAAACACCCCTCTTCCCCTCGGTATCCTCCCGCCGGATGACTAGTCTTCACAGCTAAAAGTATTCCTCCGGGGAGGGCAGCGCCGGTTTGTTGTTGAAGGATTTTCTATCACTCTGCTGACTATTTCTGATTTAAAGGAACACTTGTAGATAATTCTACAGATTTAACAAGTCTTTGTTAGGGGAGGGAGGTGTCTGGGGGGGGGGGGGGGGAGATGTGGATTCATAAATGCTTATCACCTCCTGGGTCGGTATGATCCCCTCTGCCACTGTGTGAGGAGGAGAGGAAGGATACAGGAGGAGAGGAAGGATACAGGAGGAGAGGAAGGATACAGGAGGAGAGGAAGGATACATATTTGATGGGCTGCGTCCCAAATGACACCCTATTTCCTATATAGTGCACTTCTTCTTTATATAGTGCACTTCTTTATATAGTGCACTTCTTTATATAGTGCACTTCTTGTGTCCAGCACTCTATTCGATATCCCATATAGTAGTGCACTATATAGTGACTAGGGTGCCATTTTGGATGTAGTCGGGGTGTCTGAAGTAGTGCTCTTGCTGATGCTGCTACATGGTGGTGCTGTTGTTGCTGCTACATGGTGGTGCTGTTGTTGCTGCTACATGGTGGTGCTGCTACATGGTGGTGTTGTTGCTGCTACATGGTGGTGCTGCTACATGGTGGTGGTGGTGTTGCTGCTACATGGTGGTGCTGCTGCTGCTGCTACATGGTGGTGCTGTTGTTGCTGCTACATGGTGGTGTTGTTGCTGCTACATGGTGGTGCTGTTGTTGCTGCTACATGGTGGTGCTGTTGCTGCTGCTACATGGTGGTGCTGCTACATGGTGGTGGTGCTGCTACATGGTGGTGCTGTTGTTGCTGCTACATGGTGTTGCTGTTGTTGCTGCTACATGGTGTTGCTGCTGCATGTTGCTGCTGCTACATGGTGGTGCTGTTGTTGCTGCTACATGGTGGTGCTGTTGTTGCTGCTACATGGTGGTGCTGTTGTTGCTGCTACATGGTGGTGCTGTTGCTGCTGCTACATGGTGGTGCTGCTACATGGTGGTGCTGCTACATGGTGGTGCTGTTGTTGCTGCTACATGGTGGTGCTGCTACATGGTGGTGTTGTTGCTGCTACATGGTGGTGTTGTTGCTGCTGCTACATGGTGGTGCTGCTACATGGTGGTGTTGTTGCTGCTACATGGTGGTGCTGTTGTTGCTGCTACATGGTGGTGCTGTTGTTGCTGCTACATGGTGGTGGTGGTGGTGTTGCTGCTACATGGTGGTTCTGTTGTTGCTGCTACATGGTGGTGCTGTTGTTGCTGCTACATGGTGGTGCTGTTGTTGCTGCTACATGGTGGTGCTGCTACATGGTGGTGCTGCTACATGGTGGTGCTGTTGTTGCTGCTACATGGTGGTGCTGTTGTTGCTGCTACATGGTGGTGCTGCTACATGGTGGTGTTGTTGCTGCTACATGGTGGTGCTGCTACATGGTGGTGGTGGTGTTGCTGCTACATGGTGGTGGTGTTGTTGCTGCTACATGGTGGTGCTGCTGCTGCTGCTGCATGGTGGTGCTGTTGTTGCTGCTACATGGTGGTGCTGTTGCTGCTGCTACATGGTGGTGCTGTTGCTGCTGCTACATGGTGGTGCTGTTGCTGCTGCTACATGGTGGTGCTGTTGCTGCTGCTACATGGTGGTGCTGCTACATGGTGGTTCTGTTGTTGCTGCTACATGGTGGTGCTGTTGTTGCTGCTACATGGTGGTGCTGTTGTTGTTGCTACATGGTGGTTCTGTTGTTGCTACATGGTGGTGCTGCTACATGGTGGTGCTGTTGTTGCTGCTACATGGTGGTGCTGTTGTTGCTGCTACATGGTGGTGCTGTTGTTGTTGCTACATGGTGGTTCTGTTGTTGTTGCTACATGGTGGTGCTGCTACATGGTGGTGCTGTTGCTGCTGCTGCATGGTGGTGCTGTTGCTGCTGCTGCATGGTGGTGTTGTTGCTGCTACATGGTGGTGCTGTTGTTGCTGCTACATGGTGGTGCTGTTGTTGTTGCTACATGGTGGTTCTGTTGTTGTTGCTACATGGTGGTGCTGCTGCATGGTGGTGCTGTTGCTGCTACATGGTGGTGTTGTTGCTGCTGCTGCATGGTGGTGTTGTTGCTGCTACATGGTGGTGTTGTTGCTGCTACATGGTGCTGTTGTTGCTGCTACATGGTGGTGCTGCTACATGGTGGTGCTGTTGTTGCTGCTACATGGTGGTGCTGTTGTTGCTACATGGTGCTGCAGCCACGTGGTGCATGGTGCTGCTGCTACATGCTAGATGTTACGTGGTACTGCTATATGCTACATGGTGATGCTTCTGTTACTGCTACGTGCTGCTGCTACCTCCTGCTGCTACATGCTACATGGTGATGCTACCTGTTGCTGCTCCGTGGTGCTGCTCTGTGGTGCTGCTACATGCTACATGGTGATGCTACATGCTACATGGTGATGCTACATGGTGATGCTACATGGTGATGCTACATGGTGATGCTACATGGTGATGCTACATGGTGATGCTGCGTGGTGCTGCCGTTTATACCACACTATAGTTATCTACAGTAATGGCGTTGGTAGACCGCCTCAAGGTGGCTTTGGTGTCGGTCTGATGAGATGCTCTTTAGATACCTGCTATATTTACTATTATAACGACCTCTGTGTGGTGGGGGGATAGCGTATCATACGTTTGGTTTTTAAATAGACTTTTTCACACTGATATTATCGAGACACATTTTGTGCATTTCCTTCAGTCTAGGTAAACCAGTTACATTTGCATACCACAATGAATGTCATATGTCACTGGGCTGTTGTCACAAGTACTTTACCTGCTGGCTTCTGTCCTAGCATCTCAAAATGTATGTCATGCAAATTCTGCTTTTAAGTGTGAGTGAATCCTGATATTTGTTTTGTTATGCTATCTATTCAGCCTACACGTGCTGTATATTGTGATTCTCTACAGACTTAGTTTCCTAATACTAATAGTGGATGCTTAAGTACAAGAGGAAGTAGTGTACTATGTTGGCAACTCATCCCCTGGTCTTTAGTGTACAAGAGGAAGTAGTGTACAAGAGGAAATAGTGTACTATGTTGGCAACTCATCCCCTGGTCTTTAGTGTACAAGAGGAAGTAGTGTACTATGTTGGCAACTCATCCCCTGGTCTTTAGTGTACAAGAGGAAGTAGTGTACTATGTTGGCAACTCATCCCCTGGTCTTTAGTGTACAAGAGGAAATAGTGTACTATGTTGGCAACTCATCCCCTGGTCTTTAGTGTACAAGAGGAAATAGTGTACTATGTTGGCAACTCATCCCCTGGTCTTTAGTGTACAAGAGGAAGTAGTGTACAAGAGGAAGTAGTGTACAAGAGGAAGTAGTGTACTATGTTGGCAACTCATCCCCTGGTCTTTAGTGTACAAGAGGAAGTAGTGTACAAGAGGAAGTAGTGTACTATGCTGTCAACTCATCCCCTGGTCCTTAGTGTACAAGAGGAAATAGTGTACTATGTTGGCAACTCATCCCCTGGTCTTTAGTGTACAAGAGGAAGTAGTGTACAATAGGAAGTAGTGTACTATGCTGTCAACTCATCCCCTGGTCCTTAGTGTACAAGAGGAAATAGTGTACTATGCTGGCAACTCATCCCCTGGTCCTTAGTGTACAAGAGGAAGTAGTGTACAAGAGGAAATAGTGTACTATGTTGGCAACTCATCCCCTGGTCTTTAGTGTACAAGAGGAAGTAGTGTATTATGCTGGCAACTCATCCCCTGGTCTTTAGTGTACAAGAGGAAGTAGTGTACAAGAGGAAGTAGTGTACTATGCTGTCAACTCATCCCCTGGTACTTAGTGTACAAGAGGAAGTAGTGTACTATGTTGGCAACTCATCCCCTGGTCTTTAGTGTACAAGAGGAAGTAGTGTACTATGCTGGCAACTCTTCCCCTGGTCCTTAGTGTACAAGAGGAAGTAGTGTACTATGTTGGCAACTCTTCCCCTGGTACTTAGTGTACAAGAGGAAGTAGTGTACTATGCTGGCAACTCTTCCCCTGGTACTTAGTGTACAAGAGGAAATAGTGTACTATGTTGGCAACTCATCCCCTGGTCTTTAGTGTACAAGAGGAAGTAGTGTACTATGCTGTCAACTCATCCCCTGGTCTTTAGTGTACAAGAGGAAGTAGTGTACAAGAGGAAGTAGTGTACTATGCTGGCAACTCATCCCCTGGTCTTTAGTGTACAAGAGGAAGTAGTGTACAAGAGGAAGTAGTGTACTATGTTGTCAACTCATCCCCTGGTCTTTAGTGTACAAGAGGAAGTAGTGTACAAGAGGAAGTAGTGTACTATGTTGGCAACTCTTCCCCTCGGTCCTTAGTGTACAAGAGGAAATAGTGTACTATGTTGGCAACTCTTCCCCTGGTCTTTAGTGTACAAGAGGAAGTAGTGTACAAGAGGAAGTAGTGTACTATGCTGTCAACTCATCCCCTGGTCTTTAGTGTACAAGAGGAAATAGTGTACTATGTTGGCAACTCTTCCCCTGGTCTTTAGTGTACAAGAGGATGTAGTGTACTATGCTGTCAACTCATCCCCTGGTCTTTAGTGTACAAGAGGAAGTAGTGTACAATGCTGGCAACTCTTCCCCTGGTCTTTAGTGTACAAGAGGAAGTAGTGTACTATGTTGGCAACTCATCCCCTGGTCTTTAGTGTACAAGAGGAAGTAGTGTACAAGAGGAAGTAGTGTACTATGTTGGCAACTCATCCCCTGGTCTTTAGTGTACAAGAGGAAGTAGTGTACAAGAGGAAGTAGTGTATTATGCTGGCAACTCATCCCCTGGTCTTTAGTGTACAAGAGGAAGTAGTGTACAAGAGGAAGTAGTGTACTATGCTGTCAACTCATCTCCTGGTCTTTAGTGTACAAGAGGAAGTAGTGTACTATGCTGGCAACTCTTCCCCTGGTACTTAGTGTACAAGAGGAAATAGTGTACTATGTTGGCAACTCATCCCCTGGTCTTTAGTGTACAAGAGGAAGTAGTGTACTATGCTGTCAACTCATCCCCTGGTCTTTAGTGTACAAGAGGAAGTAGTGTACAAGAGGAAGTAGTGTACTATGCTGGCAACTCATCCCCTGGTCTTTAGTGTACAAGAGGAAGTAGTGTACAAGAGGAAGTAGTGTACTATGTTGTCAACTCATCCCCTGGTCTTTAGTGTACAAGAGGAAGTAGTGTACAATAGGAAGTAGTGTACTATGTTGGCAACTCTTCCCCTCGGTCCTTAGTGTACAAGAGGAAATAGTGTACTATGTTGGCAACTCTTCCCCTGGTCTTTAGTGTACAAGAGGAAGTAGTGTACAAGAGGAAGTAGTGTACTATGCTGTCAACTCATCCCCTGGTCTTTAGTGTACAAGAGGAAATAGTGTACTATGTTGGCAACTCTTCCCCTGGTCTTTAGTGTACAAGAGGAAGTAGTGTACTATGCTGTCAACTCATCCCCTGGTCTTTAGTGTACAAGAGGAAGTAGTGTACTATGCTGGCAACTCTTCCCCTGGTCTTTAGTGTACAAGAGGAAGTAGTGTACTATGTTGGCAACTCATCCCCTGGTCTTTAGTGTACAAGAGGAAGTAGTGTACAAGAGGAAGTAGTGTACTATGTTGGCAACTCATCCCCTGGTCTTTAGTGTACAAGAGGAAGTAGTGTACAAGAGGAAGTAGTGTATTATGCTGGCAACTCATCCCCTGGTCTTTAGTGTACAAGAGGAAGTAGTGTACAAGAGGAAGTAGTGTACTATGCTGTCAACTCATCTCCTGGTCTTTAGTGTACAAGAGGAAGTAGTGTACTATGCTGGCAACTCTTCCCCTGGTCTTTAGTGTACAAGAGGAAGTAGTGTACAAGAGGAAGTAGTGTACTATGCTGTCAACTCATCCCCTGGTACTTAGTGTACAAGAGGAAGTAGTGTACAATAGGAAGTAGTGTACTATGTTGGCAACTCTTCCCCTCGGTCCTTAGTGTACAAGAGGAAGTAGTGTACTATGTTGGCAACTCTTCCCCTGGTCTTTAGTGTACAAGAGGAAGTAGTGTACTATGCTGGCAACTCATCCCCTGGTCTTTAGTGTACAAGAGGAAGTAGTGTACTATGCTGTCAACTCATCCCCTGGTACTTAGTGTACAAGAGGAAGTAGTGTACATGAGGAAGTAGTGTACTATGCTGGCAACTCATCCCCTGGTCTTTAGTGTACAAGAGGAAGTAGTGTACTATGCTGTCAACTCATCCCCTGGTCTTTAGTGTACAAGAGGAAGTAGTGTACTATGCTGTCAACTCATCCCCTGGTCTTTAGTGTACAAGAGGAAGTAGTGTACTATGCTGTCAACTCATCCCCTGGTACTTAGTGTACAAGAGGAAGTAGTGTACTATGCTGTCAACTCATCCCCTGGTCTTTAGTGTACAAGAGGAAGTAGTGTACTATGCTGTCAACTCATCCCCTGGTCTTTAGTGTACAAGAGGAAGTAGTGTACTATGCTGGCAACTCTTCCCCTGGTCTTTAGTGTACAAGAGGAAGTAGTGTACTATGCTGTCAACTCATCCCCTGGTCTTTAGTGTACAAGAGGAAGTAGTGTACTATGCTGGCAACTCATCCCCTGGTCTTTAGTGTACAAGAGGAAGTAGTGTACAAGAGGAAGTAGTGTACTATGCTGTCAACTCATCCCCTGGTCTTTAGTGTACAAGAGGAAGTAGTGTACTATGTTGGCAACTCATCCCCTGGTACTTAGTGTACAAGAGGAAGTAGTGTACTATGCTGTCAACTCATCCCCTGGTACTTAGTGTACAAGAGGAAGTAGTGTACTATGCTGTCAACTCATCCCCTGGTCCTTAGTGTACAAGAGGAAGTAGTGTACAAGAGGAAGTAGTGTACTATGTTTCCTGTCGATATACCCGGGAAGGCCCAGCTTGATTGCGCTCACAACCATCAGTATACAAGTCCGGCCCCTATCCACCACAGCTGGGAGCTGACGGAGAGTGAGATCCATAACTCTCCGTATGAACCTGAGAGCTCAGAATCAGCACAGTGCCAAGATATACTATCGATCACTTTTAGGAGGAGCGGGATGATGTAACGAAAATGGAGAAGGAGCAGGCCATTCAAACACCGAATTCAAAGATACACCCATCCATAAATGGGATCGGAGTGGAATGGTTTTCCCACAGATTTGGGGGGGGGGGTGGGAAACCCCTTTTTCAATGGATGTGCTACCATGTCCCCCGGTCCTGCTGTTTCGACTCTCTCTCTCTCTCAACCTAATAATACTCAGCTAGGAAAAGCCAACTGACATTTGCTCCTGAGGTGTTAAACTGTCGCACCCTCTAAAACCACTGTGGTTATTATTTTATGATGTAAAAAAACGGCTTTTTGTAAAAATACATTTGATTGTTTTCTGTGCTGCATGCTCTGTATGGGACTTTAAAAAAAAAAATAGTATCTGTAACATATTTGGGTGTGTGTTTAATCTGCATCTGAACTTCTTAAAGTGGCAATCAGCAGTCGTAACAATAACAAAGCGTCCTCCCTGCTCCTCTTTCGGTAGAAACAAGCTGAGGGATGAGGCTGGAGAAATGTAACCACTCTCAAATTCATAAACAGAGCTATGGATGCAAGAACTGACCATCCGTTATATACAAATAATAGTTGTAACCCCGTGTTGAGTTTTTATATTGTGTTTGTTTACATGTTCTTTGTTTACAAACGTTGGAGTAAAACAGGCTGTGATCCAGGCTGTGTCACAACCGGCCGTGATTGGGAATCCCATAGGGCAGCGCACAATTTGGCTCAGCGCCGTCCAAGTTTGGTCGGGCTAGGCCGTCATTGTAAATAAGAATTTATTCTTAACTGACTTGTCTAGTTAAATAAAGGTTTAATTTTTTTTTATATATATACATGTATTTTGTGTTCTGATGAGGTACGACAGTTGAACTAAGCTCAGGCATTTTATAAATTAGATTCTTCAAGAATCAATGGTTACATATTAATGTACAAGTGCAGAAATGGGATGCAGCGACTGGTGATTGGCCCTTTTTAAGGTATGCTACTGGTGTGTGTGTCTATTGATCTGGGGTAAGAGACGAAGACTAGCAATCAACAAGCCTTTCATGCGAATCCTCTCGTTTCATTGTAACTTGTAAAAAATACCCTTAATAATCCTGGAATTGACCTAATGTGTTTTTAATGTAATGTATTTTTACAATTCTGTTTCCATTACCATGTGGAGGGGGGAGGAGAGAGCAGCCTGGACTACAGCAGTGGAGGGGGGAGGAGAGAGCAGCCTGGACTACAGGAGTGGAGGGGGGAGGAGAGAGCAGCCTGGACTACAGCAGTGGGGGGGGGGGGGGGGAGAGAGCAGCCTGGGCTACAGCAGTGGGGGGGGGGGGGGAGAGAGCAGCCTGGACTACAGCAGTGGGGGGGGGGGAGGAGAGAGCAGCTTGGACTACAGCAGTGGAGGGGGGAGGAGAGAGCAGCCTGGACTACAGCAGTGGAGGGGGGAGGAGAGAGCAGCCTGGACTACAGCAGTGGAGGGGGGAGGAGAGAGCAGCCTGGACTACAGCAGTGGAGGGGGGAGGAGAGAGCAGCCTGGACTAGCAGAAATGTTGTCTTAACCTCAGGCGGACAGGGAGGGAGGGTCCATTCTTATCTATCTGACAGTGTTGTGGAGACTGAGGGCGAGGGAGACAGAGGGTAGAAGGGCATACTGTTGACCCCCTTGCTGTCGAAAGCAGAGATCAGACACTCCGATGAACCCTTGTTCCCTGTTAATTACTGTTTGATGCTATGTTACCTTTATTTAACTAGGGAAGTCGGTTAAGAACAAATTCTTATTTACAATGGCGACCTACACTGGCCAAACCCGGACGACGCTGGACCAATTGTAGGACTCCCAATCACAGCCGGTTGTGATACAGCCTGGAATCGAACCAGGGTGTCTGTAGTGACCCCTCTAGCACTGAGATGCAGTGCCTTAGACCGCTGCACCACTCGGGAGCCCAGGAGGAGGAAGGAGGAGGGGCAGGGATTGATTAAGAAACATCATTATTTAGCAGAGCGCTTGCTTACTAAGGTGTTTATGTGTAGAGGAGGGGGGAACACTGAGGAAGAGACAGCCTGTCAGTTGGTGCAACGGCAAAGATGTCCCCTCAGCCTTTTAAATAGTGGACAGGACGGGAAGGGGGAGTTGTGTGTGTGAGGGAGGGAGAGACTGGGAGAGGAAGGGAAGGGGGAGGTGTGTTTTAGAAGGGGAAAGGAGGTGAAGGGCGTCCATTTTGTTGTACTATATGAGGGAAAGGCAGCACACAGACAGTAAGGAGGTGAAGGGCGTCCATTTTGTTGTGCTCTATGAGGGAAAGGCAGCTCACAGACAGTAAGGAGGTGAAGGGCGTCCATTTTGTTGTGCTCTATGAGGGAAAGGCAGCTCACAGACAGTAAGGAGGTGAAGGGCGTCCATTTTGTTGTGCTCTATGAGGGAAAGGCAGCTCACAGACAGTAAGGAGGTGAAGGGCGTCCATTTTGTTGTGCTATATGAGGGAAAGGCAGCACACAGACAGTAAGGAGGTGAAGGGCGTCCATTTTGTTGTGCTATATGAGGAAAAGGCAGCACTAAAACAGTAAGGAGGTGCTGAAAGAGAGATAGAAGGGACATTACACTATTAACCTTTATTGTGTGTGTGTGTCTGCCCCGTGCTGCGAATGCAGTCCCTCTGCTCTGCTGCAGCAGGTGTAGACTAACAGGTGTAGTCTAACAGTGAAATGCTGACTGACGGGCCCTTCCCAACAATGTAGAGGGAAACAACAGGTGTAGACTAACAGTGAAATGCTGACTGACGGGCCCTTCCCAACAATGTAGAGAGAAACAACAGGTGTAGACTAACAGTGAAATGCTGAAGGGCCCTTCCCAACAATGTAGAGGGAAACAACAGGTGTAGACTAACAGTGAAATGCTGACTGACGGGCCCTTCCCAACAATGTAGAGAGAAACAACAGGTGTAGACTAACAGTGAAATGCTGAAGGGCCCTTCCCAACAATGTAGAGGGAAACAACAGGTGTAGACTAACAGTGAAATGCTGACTGACGGGCCCTTCCCAACAATGTAGAGAGAAACAACAGGTGTAGACTAACAGTGAAATGCTGACTGACGGGCCCTTCCCAACAATGTAGAGAGAAACAACAGGTGTAGACTAACAGTGAAATGCTGACTGACGGGCCCTTCCCAACAATGTAGAGAGAAACAACAGGTGTAGACTAACAGTGAAATGCTGACTGACGGGCCCTTCCCAACAATGTAGAGGGAAACCAATAATAGAAACATAACACGAGGAATAAATCCATGGGTAACGATAACATGGCTTTATACACGGGGTACCAGTACTGAGTCCATATGCAGGGTATGAGGTAATAACATACAATTGAAGTCGGAAGTTTACATCCACTTAGGTTGGAGTCATTAAAACTCGTTTTTCAACCACTCCACAAATTTCTTGTTAACAAACTATAGTTTTGGCAAGTCGGTTAGGACATCTACTTTGTGCATGACACAAGTCATTTTTCCAACAATTGTTTACAGACAGATTATTTCACTTATAATTCACTGTATCACAATTCCAGTGGGTCAGAAGTTTACATTTACATTTACATTTAAGTCATTTAGCAGACGCTCTTATCCAGAGCGACTTACAAATTGGTGCATTCACCTTATGATATCCAGTGGAACAACCACTTTACAATAGTGCATCTAACTCAATACATACACTAAGTTGGCTGTGCCTTTAAACAGCATGGAAAATTGTCATGTGTCATGGCTTTAGAAGCTTCTGATAGGCTAATTGACATCATTTGAGTCAATTGAAGGTGTACCTGTGGATGTATTTCAAGGCCTACCTTCAAACTCAGTGCCTCCTTGCTTGACATCATGGGAAAATCAAAAGAAATCAGCCAAGACCTCAGAAAAAGATTGTAGACCTCCACAAGTCTGGTTCATCCTTGGGAGCAATTTCCAAATGCCTGAAGGTACCACGTTCATCTGTACAAGCAATAGTACGCAAGTATAAACACCATGGGACCACGCAGCCGTCATACCGCTCAGGAAGGAGACGCGTTCTGTCTCCTAGAGATGAACGTACTTTGGTGTGAAAAGTGCAAATCAATCCCAGAACAACAGCAAAGGACCTTGTGAAGATGCTGGAGGAAACGGGTACAAAAGTATCTATATCCAGTAAAACGAGTCCTGTATCGACATAACCTGCCATAATGACCATCGTTATGTTTGGAGGAAAAAGGGGGATGCTTGCAAGCCGAAGAACACCATCCCAACCGTGAAGCACGGGGGTGGCAGCATCATGTTGTGGGGGTGCTTTGTTGCAGGAGGGACTGTTGAACTTCACAAAATAGTTGGCATCATGATGGAGGAAAATTATGTGGGTATATTGAAGCAACATCTCAAGACATCAGTTAGGAAGTGAAAGCTTGGTCGCAAATGGGTCTTCCAAATGGACAATGACCCCAAGCATACTTCCAAAGTTGTGGCAAAATGGCTTAAGGACAACAAAGTCAAGGTATTGGAGTGGCCATCACAAAGCCCTGACTTCAATCCTATAGAAAATTTGTGGGCAGAACTGAAAAAGCGTGTGCGAGCAAGGAGGCCTACAAAACTGACTCAGTTACACCAGCTCTGTCAGGAGGAATGGGCCACAATTCACCCAACTTATTGTGGGAAGCTTGTGGATGGCTACCTGAAACGTTTGACCCAAGTTAAATAATTTAAAGGCAATGCTACCAAATACTAATTGAGTGTATGTAAACTTCTGACCCACTGGGAATGTGATGAAAGAAATAAAAGCTGAAATAAAAATTTCTCTATTATTCTGACATTTCACATTCTTAAAATAGTGGTGATCCTAACTGAACTAAGACAGGGAATTTTTACTAGGATTAAATGTCAGGAATTGTGAAAAACTGAGTTTAAATGTATTTGGCTAAGGTGTATGTAAACTTCCGACCTCAACTGTAGCTATATACACAGGGTACCGAGTCCATGTGCAGGAGTACGAAGTTATTGAGGTAGATATGTACATATAGGTAGGGGTGAACTGACTAGGCAACAGGATAGATATTAAACAGTAACAGCAGTATACTGTAGGTAGGGGTAAAGGATAGATAATAGACAGTAACAGCAGTATACTGTAGGTAGGGGTAAAGTAACTAGACAACAGGATAGATAATAGACAGTAACAGCAGGGAATGTGATGAGTCAAGAGAGTTAGTGCAAATATTCCGGGTAGCTATTGTTGAACTATTTTGAACAAATTATTTAGCCGTCTTATGGTTTTGGGGTAGAAGCTGTTCAGGGTCCTGTTGGTTCCATCGGTACCACTTGCCGTGTTGTTGCAGAGAGAACAGTCTATCACCTCGGTGGCTGGAGTCTTTGACCATTTTTAGGGCCTTCCTCTGACACCGCCTGGTATAGAGATCCTGGATGGCACGGAGCTCGGCCCCTGTGATGTACTGGGCTGTACGCACAACCCTCTGTAGTGGCTTGTGGTCGGGTGCCAAGCAGTTGCCATACGAAGTGGTGATCCAGCCAGTCAAGATGCTCTCAATGGTGCAGCTGTAGAACTTTTTGAGGTTCTGAGGGTCCATGCCAAATCTTTCCAGGCTCTTGAGGGGGAAGAGGCATTGCTTTCTTCACAACTGTGTGTGTTTGGACCATGATCGATCCTTAGTGATGTGGACACAGAGGAACTTGAAGCTCTCCATCTGCTCCACTACAGCACCGTCTCGTGTAGATTGACTGTGTGTGTGTGTGTGTGTGTGTGTGTGTGTGTGTGTGTGTGTGTGTGTGTGTGTGTGTGTGTGTGTGTGTGTGTGTGTGTGTGTGTGTGTGTGTGTGTGTGTGTGTGTGTGTGTGTGTGTGTAAACACTATGAATGCAGCTCTGTGGTGAACACCCTCTCACTGGGTTTTTAGAAGGCTGTTGATACATGGGCTATGAGCTATTTTAGCTAGACTCTAGACTAGGCTATACAACCTGCACTACCTCTGAATGTGCTCTGGGCCTGTATTCACAAAGCGGCTCAGTATTATTGCTGATCTAGGATCAGGTCTATAAGCTCATACATCTATCATATTTATTATGGTCTAAAATGCAAAACTGATCCTAAATCAGCACTCAGCCCTGGTGATGGCAGTGCAAGCCATTTGAGGCAGTTGTGAAGGATGATTTCCTATGCAGCTGATATAGTATGTAGCTGATATAGTATGTAGCTGATAGTATGCAGCTGATAGCTGATATAGTATGCAGCTGATATAGTATGCAGCTGATATAGTATGCAGCTGATATAGTATGCAGCTGATATAGTATGCAGCTGATAGCTGATATAGTATGTAGCTGATATAGTATGTAGCTGATATAGTATGCAGCTGATATAGTATGCAGCTGATATAGTATGCAGCTGATAGCTGATATAGTATGCAGCTGATATAGTATGCAGCTGATATAGTATGTAGCTGATAGCTGATATAGTATGCAGCTGATATAGTATGCAGCTGATAGCTGATATAGTATGCAGCTGATATAGTATGTAGCTGATATAGTATGCAGCTGATATAGTATGTAGCTGATAGCTGATATAGTATGCAGCTGATATAGTATGCAGCTGATATAGTATGTAGCTGATAGCTGATATAGTATGCAGCTGATATAGTATGCAGTTGATAGCTGATATAGTATGCAGCTGATAGCTGATATAGTATGCAGCTGATATAGTATGTAGCTGATATAGTATGTAGCTGATATAGTATGTAGCCGATAGCTGATATAGTATGCAGCTGATATAGTATGCAGCTGATATAGTATGTAGCTGATAGCTGATATAGTATGCAGCTGATAGCTGATATAGTATGCAGCTGATATAGTATACAGCTGATATAGTATGCAGCTGATAGCTGATATAGTATGCAGCTGATATAGTATGCAGCTGATATAGTATGCAGCTGATATAGTATGCAGCTGATATAGTATGCAGCTGATATAGTATGCATCTGATATAGTATGCAGCTGATATAGTATGTAGCTGATATAGTATGTAGCTGATAGCTGATATGGTATGTAGCTGATATAGTATGCAGCTGATATAGTATGCAGCTGATATAGTATGCAGCTGATATAGTATGCAGCTGATATAGTATGTAGCTGATATAGTATGTAGCTGATATAGTATGTAGCTGATAGCTGATATAGTATGCAGCTGATATAGTATATAGCTGATATAGTATGCAGCTGATATAGTATGCAGCTGATATAGTATGTAGCTGATATAGTATGCAGCTGATAGCTGATATAGTATGCAGCTGATATAGTATGTAGCTGATATAGTATGCAGCTGGTATAGTATGAGGCTGATATAGTATGCAGCTGATAGCTGATATAGTATGCAGCTGATAGCTGATATAGTATGTAGCTGATATAGTATGCAGCTGATAGCTGATATAGTATGTAGCTGATATAGTATGCAGCTGATAGCTGATATAGTATGCAGCTGATATAGTATGAGGCTGATGTATGCAGCAGATATAGTATGTATGGATGCTGCATATGGTGTGCCTCAGCACAATGGGGACTAGGGATTACTCAACCATTGACTCATAACACTGGTGGTGATGACGTGGTGCTGGTTAAAGAAGCCTGACTATAGATTCATACTGTATAACACTGGTGGTGATGACGTGGTGCTGGTTAAAGAAGCCTGACTATAGATTCATACTGTATAACACTGGTGGTGATGACGTGGTGCTGGTTAAAGAAGCCTGACTATAGATTCATACTGTATAACACTGGTGGTAATGACGTGGTGCTGGTTAAAGAAGCCTGACTATAGATTCATACTGTATAACACTGGTGGTAATTAGGGCTTTTAGGGAATTGCCAGGGACCTCACAGTACGATATGATCACGATACTTAGGTGCCGATACGATATGTATTGTGATTATCACGATTCGATATGTATCGCGATTATCACGATTCTACATGTATTGTGATACTGAGATTTCTATTCCGATTTGATGTTCCAAACACATTGCTTACTATATCAGAGACGAGAGAGCCATGAGAGAACTAGTTTTGATCAGTCATGAAAATAAATGCTGAAAATATGTTGGCTGACTATTTAGAAAGAATAGAACAAGCTAGAGATGGAGAATTATCTAAGTTTTGACGCGGGTACAGCTGACTAGCGCTAGCTAACGCTACCTAGCAAAACCATGTTTTCTGACTAGCGCTAGCTAACGCTACCTAGCAAAACCATGTTTTATGACTAGCGCTAGCTAACGCTACCTAGCAAAACCATGTTTTCTTAATTTTTTTAATCGATGCAAAGTATCAATATAATATTGTGATATGTAACTATCAATCCCCTCCCCCATCACTACTAGTCAGGCTATGTTATGAAACGGCCTGGTATTTCTACACCGGTGTGATATGTGACTATCAATCCCCTCCCCCATCCCCCATCACTACTAGTCAGGCTATGTTATGAAACGGCCTGGTATTTCTACACCGGTGTGATATGTGACTATCAATCCCCTCCCCCATCCCCCATCACTACTAGTCAGGCTATGTTATGAAACGGCCTGGTATTTCTACAGCGGTGTGGTGCGTTATGTAATCTAATATATTACGGTTGTTAGACATTATCAGATGATGAGAGATATGCAGTTGGCTGTGTTTTGCTTGAGGCAGAGCTACGCTATCAGGTAAGGATCAAGTCTCCATTTCACGCTCCACTGCTCACAGCTAATCTGCAGATCGCTAGGCTACTGTACACTACCGCTTTAAAACACCCTCTGTGTGTTGGGTTCACTAAAACCTCTTAGAAAGCGGCCTCCCTCCACGGTCCACAATCCTAGAACAGACCTGGCTCTCCTGAGGGCAGAGGGAGCTCAACCCTGGTCTCATGCTTTACTTTTGACCAGGGCCCATAGGGAATATGTAGTGCACTGCTTTGGACCAGGGCCCATAGGGAATATGTAGTGCACTGCTTTGGACCAGGGCCCATAGGGAATATGTAGTGCACTGCTTTGGACCAGGGCCCATAGGGAATATGTAGTGCACTGCTTTGGACCAGGGCCCATAGGGAATATGTAGTGCACTGCTTTGGACCAGGGCCCATAGGGAATATGTAGTGCACTGCTTTGGACCAGGGCCCATAGGGAATATGTAGTGCACTGCTTTGGACCAGGGCCCATAGGGAATATGTAGTGCACTGCTTTGGACCAGGGCCCATAGGGAATATGTAGTGCACTGCTTTGGACCAGGGCCCATAGGGAATATGTAGTGCACTGCTTTGGACCAGGGGCCATAGGGAATATGTAGTGCACTGCTTTGGACCAGGGCCCATAGGGAATATGTAGTGCACTGCTTTGGACCAGGGCCCATAGGGAATATGTAGTGCACTGCTTTGGACCAGGGCCCATAGGGAATGAGATGTCATTTGGGACACATTCAAACATCCTTTAAAGGCGTCAGCGTGCTTCCCAGCCGAAAACCGTTCGTAAGAGTTCATGCATATGTTATGATGACATTTTGTGATGTTTTTTTTGTTTTGGACTTGGGTGAGGGTTTTTTTCAACTGTTCGGGTACACAACAGCTTTTTCTGGAGGCAAGCCGAAGTTCAGAGCCCAATGTCTACGCCCCCTTTTTGTCTGTGATTGGTCAACAGTTGGGATCCTTCAATAAAGTCTTTGTTGTCATTCAACGGGAGACGACTGGTTTTCAGGCAAGTTTTTTTTTTTTTCATTGAGAAACAAAAATAAACGCAACATGCAACAATTTCAGAGTTACAGTTCATATGATGAAATCAGTCAATTTAAATGAATTCATTAGGCCCTAATCTATGGATTTCAGATGACTGGGAATACAGATATGCATCTGTTGGTCACAGATACCTTAAAAAAAGGTAGGGGTGTGGATCAGAAAACCAGTCTGTATCTGGTGTGACCACCATTTGCCTCATGTAGTGTGACTTATCTCCTTGGCATAGAGTTGATCAGGATGTTGATTGTGGCCTGTGGAATGTTGTCCCATTCCTCTTTAATGGCCGTGCGAAGATGCTGGATTTTGGCGGGAACTGGAACATGCTGCGATACACGTCAATCCAGAGCATCCCAAACATGCTCATTGGGTGACATGTCTGGTTAGTATGCAGGCCATGGAAGCAATGGGACATTTTCAGCTTCCAGGAATTGTGTACAGATCCTTGCGACATGGGGCCGTGCATTATCATGCTGAAACATGAGGTGATGGCGGTGGATGAATGGCACGACAATATGCCTCAGGATCACGTCACGATATCTCAGTGCATTCAAACTGCCATCGATTAAAATGCAATTGTGTTCGTTGTCCATTGCTTGTGCCTGCTTATGCCTGTTCACAACGTTGACATCAGAAAACTGCTCGCCCACACGGCGCTGTACACAGTTGTGAGGCTGGTTGGACGTAATGCCAAATTCTCTAAAACGACATTGGAGAGGCGGCTTATGGTAGAGAAATGCCACACCTGTCAGGTGGATGTATTATCATGGCAAAGGATAAATGCTCACTAACAGGGATGTAAACAAATTTGTGCGTAACGTTTAAGAGACATAAGCTTTTTGTGTGTGTGGAAAATGTCTGTGATCTTTTATTTCAGCTCATGAAACATCGGCCCAACACTACATGTTTGTTTATGTTTTGTGTAAAATTGTGCAAATAAAATATTTACGGCAAAAATGTCAATGTATGACATTTCTTGAGTTATCTTAAGATTCGGGCTATTTTGAGGAAGTATATACTGGCTACGGCGTCTCAAAATGGACAAACAGTACTATTGCCACTTTTCTCAATTTTCAAGTGAAGGTATTTTTAAAAGAGTTCTGCTTTACTGCTCTCCAAGCAGCCACCTCCCCTTCTTCTTAAACAACTACTTATAAATCCTGAATAGGCATTTTATTTTACTGGTGTATTTCTGTAGTGTTTATTGTTAACACATCTACGTGTTAGTTCTGGCACTGGGGGAGGACTGTCCTAGATCTCTCTGAGAGGAAGGGAGGGAGGGAACATAACAAAGGAAGGATGTAAAAGGCCTTTTCTGAGAAAAGAAGTGCCCTTTTTTTTTTTAGACGGTTGCCTGGTGGTTTAGGGTGGTGGTTAGCTAGCGGCTGTAAGAGTCGAGGAGGCCGTCTGTGAAACAATAAGCCTTTTCTAATGTGAGGTAACACCATCACCCTGGTATCTAGTGGGGGTGGAGGGAAGAGATTTGTGCTTCTGGCTCAGCCATTATAGTGTGTTGCTTTTCAATGCAGGCCCTCATCTTGTTCCCTCCACCGCACACACACACACACACACACACACACACACACACACACACACACACAACCATCTGCTCCTAGATGGGCTTGGAGAGGAGGGCGCCTGCCTGCAACCAGATCAACTAAATAATGTATGCAGAGAAATGGTTTTGCGTGCTGACCTAATGGCCTTGTTACTGGGATCTCTTCTTTGAAGATGTCCTCCGCTTCTTTTGAAGATGTCCTCCGCTTCTTTTGAAGATGTCCTCCGCTTCTTTTGAAGATGTCCTCCGCTTCTTTTGAAGATGTCCTCCGCTTCTTTTGAAGATGTCCTCCGCTTCTTTTGAAGATGTCCTCCGCTTCTTTTGAAGATGTCCTCCGCTTCTTTTGAAGATGTCCTCCGCTTCTTTTGAAGATGTCCTCCGCTTCTTTTGAAGATGTCCTCCGCTTCTTTTGAAGATGTCCTCCGCTTCTTTTGAAGATGTCCTCCGCTTCTTTTGAAGATGTCCTCCGCTTCTTTTGAAGATGTCTTCCGCTTCTTTTGAAGATGTCCTCCGCTTCTTTTGAAGATGTCCTCCGCTTCTTTGAAGATGTCCTCCGCTTCTTTTGAAGATGTCCTCCGCTTCTTTTGAAGATGTCCTCCGCTTCTTTTGAAGATGTCCTCCGCTTCTTTTGAAGATGTCCTCCGCTTCTTTTGAAGATGTCCTCCGCTTCTTTTGAAGATGTCCTCCGCTTCTTTTGAAGATGTCCTCCGCTTCTTTTGAAGATGTCTTCCGCTTCTTTTGAAGATGTCCTCCGCTTCTTTTGAAGATGTCCTCCGCTTCTTTTGAAGATGTCCTCCGCTTCTTTTGAAGATGTCCTCCGCTTCTTTTGAAGATGTCTGTGGTTGTGGTTCTGTGTGCTGTTGGTTTGAAACCTCAGTGCTATCAATCCTACAGTTACATCTGTTTGTGCTAGTTTGTTTCCTGCGTTGTGTCAGTTCCCTAGAGATAAAATATAGGTCTAATCTATTAAATTCTGTGTTGTAAACATGGTATTGTTTCTACTGAAGTAGCTTGAGAATGGAGGACGACAGTGTTCCTGTGAATAAGGCCTGTTTTCTCTCTTCCAGTTTGAATTGACTAAATGGTACAGGGCAGTTGTGAATACAGCCTGTTTTCTCTCTTACACATCTACCAGTTTAAATTGACTTGATGGTTGGGATCGTTAGGCTGATAGACAGATCTGGGAAGATAAGAGAGGATGACGTGAGGAGGACGTTTGTAAAAAGAGAAGAACATCAGACAGGAAGTGGTAGAAGATGGATTTCGCTCAGTCCCATTGTAGAAACACGTGTGATGTTCAAACGACATCCTATTTCCTACACAGTGCACAATTATTATTAAGTAGTGTACTACGTAGGTGAGAGGGTCCTATTTGGGAGTGCACACTCAGATTTCACTATTAGTTTTGTCACAGCAGCAGATGTTCTCTCTCTATATCGGATTAACTAACAAACAAACAAACAAAGGCTTTGCTGCTACTGTCAACAACACCTAGCAGTAACAACCAACAGTCTTTGTTTTGTGTATAGGGGGCATTGGTGAGCCTTTTGTTAAGCATTCCCTCGACAAGACGTAGGATTTCTCTAGTGATGATGAAATCTCATGTGTTTCTGTGTGTTTGTCCTGACAGTATCTTCTCTGGTGGGGTTTAGATGCTAATGTTATCATAATGTGGTGTAGATGTCTTGTCATGACAAACAATAGACTTATCTTCTCTGGTGGGGTTTAGATGCTAATGTTATCATAATGTGGTGTAGATGTCTTGTCATGACAAACAATAGACTTATCTTCTCTGGTGGGGTTTAGATGCTAATGTTATCATAATGTGGTGTAGATGTCTTGTCATGACAAACAATAGACTTATCTTCTCTGGTGGGGTTTAGATGCTAATGTTACCATAACGTTGTGATCGGATGATGGTTTAGCTAGGTGTAACGTCTGTGTTGTAAGGTGTGCGTCTGTGAAAACAATCACATGACCTCTGCCTCTCCTTTAAAATGCTGGATGGATGTACGTCAAATCAATGACAATTCCCTTTCCTAGAGGCTAAAGATACTAGCAAGTACTTCAGATCAGCCACTTATAGTAGTAATAGTGTAGTAGGAATGTAGTTGTGGTATTGTCGTAGTAGTAGTAATAATATCGCCATAGTGGTAGTAGTAAAAATATATATTAAAAGGAGATTTAAAAGCCTGGTTCTCTGGTGAAACTCAAAGTAGATTCATGATAGCATTAGGACTATATCCCAAATGGTTCCCTATGTGGTGTACTTTATAGCGAATAGGGTGCCGTTTGAGACGCCAGCCTGCTCTACCCTCCCTTGTCAATGACACCTAGGGAGAAGTCGGTCCAACAGCCCGCCCGCCCTTGCGATAACGCTGCTCTCTCAAGAGCAGCTCGTTTAGAGGGGGGGGATCATGGGTAGAGGAGCTTTAAACACAACCCCGCCTTTTTCTTCGGGAGCTGGGGGCTGGATCGAGGTGGATAAAAGTCCTTAAAGGGGTTTCCTATTGCGTTGAGAAATAATACGTCAGTTAATTTTGTAGGCTACTATCTGTTGTGCTGTTGGGAGAAATGGTTTCCTCCACCACAGCGACTAGCTAGACTGCTGTGTATTAAATGTGTATGTTATGTTTGAGTTCCTCTAACCTATCGTTGCCACGGTACTGCCGTTACCTCTTGAACTAACTTTCAAACGGAGCCTAAAAATAGGACTTCTTAGCACGTTGCTTTTGATTCGCTGAGTGAAATAGGTTGTTGCTTGTCAGGTCAGTGAATTCAAGGAACAGGCGGAGTAGACGTGTGTTTTGTGTGTGTCCTACACCCTTGCTTCCTGTGCTGCTGTTGTTGGACTCGAGGTTGGATATCACATGACATCAGACTAGATTAGACTAAGTCATGTATTGAAACTGACACACGCTGCTAATCTCAACGTCGTCATGCTTAATGCTACACAAAATGGCCTCTGAGGATCTAGGGCCCCCCTCTCCCCATAATGTTAACCACTGTTACCCTATTCCCTTCACAGTGCACTACTTTTGATGATTTGATGAGAGGCCTATGGGCTTGGGTCAAACGTAGGGCACTATATAGGGAAGTAGGGTGCCAATTGTGGATGTATTTCGCTGTATTTATTCACACTACTACTGACCTGTATTCATGGGACTGTTTCGTTCTGAAATGCTTCTGCAACTAAATCCCAGCCTCAAATCCTTGCCAATCGTATTTTGTTCGATCAGAGGATTGTGAAGTGGTAGTCATTCTCAGCTTCAGCTAACATACTGAGGCTAATCTCTCAGAACATGCTGTCATGTTATTGGCTCAGTATTGTTGTTAGATTTAGGCTACATAAAAACATTTTTGGGGGGATGGGTGGGGGTGTATTGTTAAATACGTTTTTATGTATATATAATCATTTTTAACCGTGTAATAATGACTAAATGTGATAAACTACGAACAGCTTTGTCCTTCCAGATAGTCACTAGTCAGTTAACCTGACTGCCAATTATGGGATGTTTATCCTGTGCCAGGTTTGGAATAAACCACGGCGTTGGGAGATTAATGTGTGAGTGAGTAATGGGGGAGTGATTTAGAATGAATAAACCATCATGAAGCCTTAAAAGCCTAGAGGAGGAGGAGGGCCTGGGAGTGTGTGTGCTTTTTAAGTGTGTGTCCATGTCTCTCTGTGTGTGTGTGTGGCAGTGTTTAGTAATTGAAACCTGCTGTGTGTGGGGGGGGATGATGTGCTAACTGCTAATAGAGCCATCACATTGAGGTTACCAGGAGGATGTCCCAGAAGACACCCTATTCCCTATATATAGGGCACTAATTTAGACCAGGGCCCAAATACGGTACAGTATGACGCTAGGCAGAAACTGATTCTCCGATAGAAGTCTCCGATCACGCTTTGTGGGCGACGTCATGGCGACATAGGCTAGCTAAGCTCACGGGCAGAAACAGCTCATCGGACCTAACGGACGCTTCGCGCCGAACTGTGCATGCAGTTAAGTCGAACGCCTCTGGGGGTTTTAAAAGATATATATATATATTATTTTTTTAACTCTGTGGTTCAGAGGTCTCATTGAAACATGTTCTGAAGATGGAATGGGTTTATTGAAGAGCTGCTGGCTGCCTGGCTGGCTGTGTGTCTGCTAGGCTAGCCTTGTGACTCCATTACAGTAATGTGACTGGTGATGTAGCTACTGTTATCTCAGACCCTGAAGGCCACCTTCTCTTCCCCCCCCCCACCCCGCCTCCTGCTGCCTTTTTCCCTCCATTTTTTGTTTTTTTGTTCTGCCCGGAGGATGGTGGTGATTGATGTGGAATTGCTTCCAGCCTCACCTGCCCCTTCACACCCTCCACAGTACTGTTCTCTCAGAGTATTCAGTCACCAAGGCAACCGTTTATATCGGTCACACTGAGAGTCTGCTGGGGTTTTCTCACTACAGCCCGTCAATACATTACATTATAACAGTTCATTATTATGGAACGTGCTACATCGGGGCGGCAGGTAGCCTAGTGGTTAGAGCGTTGGGCCAGTAACCGAAAGGTTGCTAGATCGAATCCCCGAGCTGACAAGGTACAAATGTGTCGTTGTGCCCCTGAACAAGGCAGTTAACCCACTGTTCCTAGGCTGTCATTGTAGATAATAATTTGTTCTTAGGTGACTTGCCTAGTTAAATAAAGGTTAAATGATTAAAAAAAATGTATAACAGTTCATTATCATAGAACATGCTACATTATAATATTATAACATAACAGTTCATTAAATATAACATATAACATTATTACATTATAACATAACAGTTCATTAAATATAACATTACATTATAACATAACAGTTCATTGAAAATAACATATTACATTATAACATTATAACATAACAGTTCATTAAATATAACATATAACATGCTACATTATAACATTAAATATAACATTACATTATAACATAACAGTTCATTAAATATAACATTATAACAGTTCATTAAATATAACATAACAGTTCATTAAATATAACATTATAACATAACAGTTCATTAAATATAACATATTACATTATAACATAACAGTTCCTGTTTCAGCCACTATTTTTCCCCACTCTAATTCAGTTTGGTAATTTATGAGAATGTGTCTCGTTTTTGAGACAATTACTGGGGAAAAAAGCCTCTTTTTTTTTTTTGCTCAGAAAACAGGCCATTTACTAAAGACAGAAACCAAACATTTGCAAATGTTTAAATCCTTATTTCAGATGAAAGGTGTTATTGAACTGATCTGAATAGTGTAGCCTAGCCTATATGGTGTTTCTGTGGTTAGGTGGTGTCTATAGCACCTGTGGTGGGTCTCCCAGAGCAGAGCTGGGATTAGGTCTACAGCCGCAGTATCACAGCATAGTCCCTGTATCCTCACACCCCCAGGACAGACCTGTGATACAGTTAGGTCTACAGCCGCAGTATCACAGCATAGTCCCTGTCCCCTCACACCCCCAGGACAGACCTGTGATACAGTTAGGTCTACAGCCGCAGTATCACAGCATAGTCCCTGTCCCCTCACACCCCCAGGACAGACCTGTGATACATTTAGGTCTACAGCCGCAGTATCACAGCATAGTACCTGTCGCCTCACACCCCCAGGACAGACCTGTGATACAGTTAGGTCTACAGCCGCAGTATCACAGCATAGTCCCTGTCCCCTCACACCCCCAGGACAGACCTGTGATACAGTTAGGTCTACAGCCGCAGTATCACAGCATAGTCCCTGTCCCCTCACACCCCCAGGACAGACCTGTGATACAGTTAGGTCTACAGCCGCAGTATCACAGCATAGTCCCTGTCCCCTCACACCGCCAGGACAGACCTGTGATACAGTTAGGTCTACAGCCGCAGTATCACAGCATAGTCCCTGTATCCTCACACCCCCAGGACAGACCTGTGATACAGTTAGGTCTACAGCCGCAGTATCACAGCATAGTCCCTGTCCCCTCACACCCCCAGGACAGACCTGTGATACAGTTAGGTCTACAGCCGCAGTATCACAGCATAGTCCCTGTATCCTCACACCCCCAGGACAGACCTGTGATACAGTTAGGTCTACAGCCGCAGTATCACAGCATAGTCCCTGTCCCCTCACACCCCCAGGACAGACCTGTGATACAGTTAGGTCTACAGCCGCAGTATCACAGCATAGTCCCTGTCCCCTCACACCGCCAGGACAGACCTGTGATACAGTTAGGTCTACAGCCGCAGTATCACAGCATAGTCCCTGTATCCTCACACCCCCAGGACAGACCTGTGATACAGTTAGGTCTACAGCCGCAGTATCACAGCATAGTCCCTGTATCCTCACACCCCCAGGACAGACCTGTGATACAGTTAGGTCTACAGCCGCAGTATCACAGCATAGTACCTGTCCCCTCACACCGCCAGGACAGACCTGTGATACAGTTAGGTCTACAGCCGCAGTATCACAGCATAGTCCCTGTCCCCTCACACCCCCAGGACAGACCTGTGATACAGTTAGGTCTACAGCCGCAGTATCACAGCATAGTCCCTGTCCCCTCACACCCCCAGGACAGACCTGTGATACAGTTAGGTCTACAGCCGCTGTATCACAGCATAGTCCCTGTCCCCTCACACCCCCAGGACAGACCTGTGATACAGTTAGGTCTACAGCCGCAGTATCACAGCATAGTCCCTGTCCCCTCACACCCCCAGGACAGACCTGTGATACAGTTAGGTCTACAGCCGCAGTATCACAGCATAGTCCCTGTATCCTCACACCCCCAGGACAGACCTGTGATACAGTTAGGTCTACAGCCGCAGTATCACAGCATAGTCCCTGTCCCCTCACACCCCCAGGACAGACCTGTGATACAGTTAGGTCTACAGCCGCAGTATCACAGCATAGTCCCTGTATCCTCACACCCCCAGGACAGACCTGTGATACAGTTAGGTCTACAGCCGCAGTATCACAGCATAGTCCCTGTCCCCTCACACCCCCAGGACAGACCTGTGATACAGTTAGGTCTACAGCCGCAGTATCACAGCATAGTACCTGTCCCCTCACACCCCCAGGACAGACCTGTGATACAGTTAGGTCTACAGCCGCAGTATCACAGCATAGTCCCTGTCCCCTCACACCCCCAGGACAGACCTGTGATACAGTTAGGTCTACAGCCGCAGTATCACAGCATAGTCCCTGTCCCCTCACACCCCCAGGACAGACCTGTGATACAGTTAGGTCTACAGCCGCAGTATCACAGCATAGTCCCTGTCCCCTCACACCCCCAGGACAGACCTGTGATACAGTTAGGTCTACAGCCGCAGTATCACAGCATAGTCCCTGTCCCCTCACACCCCCAGGACAGACCTGTGATACAGTTAGGTCTACAGCCGCAGTATCACAGCATAGTCCCTGTCCCCTCACACCCCCAGGACAGACCTGTGATACAGTTAGGTCTACAGCCGCAGTATCACAGCATAGTCCCTGTCCCCTCACACCCCCAGGACAGACCTGTGATACAGTTAGGTCTACAGCCGCTGTATCACAGCATAGTCCCTGTATCCTCACACCCCCAGGACAGACCTGTGATACAGTTAGGTCTACAGCCGCAGTATCACAGCATAGTCCCTGTCCCCTCACACCCCCAGGACAGACCTGTGATACAGTTAGGTCTACAGCCGCAGTATCACAGCATAGTCCCTGTCCCCTCACACCCCCAGGACAGACCTGTGATACAGTTAGGTCTACAGCCGCTGTATCACAGCATAGTCCCTGTATCCTCACACCCCCAGGACAGACCTGTGATACAGTTAGGTCTACAGCCGCAGTATCACAGCATAGTCCCTGTCCCCTCACACCCCCAGGACAGACCTGTGATACAGTTAGGTCTACAGCCGCAGTATCACAGCATAGTCCCTGTCCCCTCACACCCCCAGGACAGACCTGTGATACAGTTAGGTCTACAGCCGCAGTATCACAGCATAGTCCCTGTCCCCTCACACCCCCAGGACAGACCTGTGATACAGTTAGGTCTACAGCCGCAGTATCACAGCATAGTCCCTGTCCCCTCACACCCCCAGGACAGACCTGTGATACAGTTAGGTCTACAGCCGCAGTATCACAGCATAGTCCCTGTCCCCTCACACCCCCAGGACAGACCTGTGATACAGTTAGGTCTACAGCCGCAGTATCACAGCATAGTCCCTGTCCCCTCACACCCCCAGGACAGACCTGTGATACAGTTAGGTCTACAGCCGCAGTATCACAGCATAGTCCCTGTCCCCTCACACCCCCAGGACAGACCTGTGATACAGTTAGGTCTACAGCCGCAGTATCACAGCATAGTCCCTGTCCCCTCACACCCCCAGGACAGACCTGTGATACAGTTAGGTCTACAGCCGCAGTATCACAGCATAGTCCCTGTCCCCTCACACCCCCAGGACAGACCTGTGATACAGTTAGGTCTACAGCCGCAGTATCACAGCATAGTCCCTGTCCCCTCACACCCCCAGGACAGACCTGTGATACAGTTAGGTCTACAGCCGCAGTATCACAGCATAGTCCCTGTCCCCTCACACCCCCAGGACAGACCTGTGATACAGTTAGGTCTACAGCCGCAGTATCACAGCATAGTCCCTGTCCCCTCACACCCCCAGGACAGACCTGTGATACAGTTAGGTCTACAGCCGCAGTATCACAGCATAGTCCCTGTCCCCTCACACCCCCAGGACAGACCTGTGATACAGTTAGGTCTACAGCCGCAGTATCACAGCATAGTCCCTGTATCCTCACACCCCCAGGACAGACCTGTGATACAGTTAGGTCTACAGCCGCTGTATCACAGCATAGTCCCTGTCCCCTCACACCCCCAGGACAGACCTGTGATACAGTTAGGTCTACAGCCGCAGTATCACAGCATAGTCCCTGTCCCCTCACACCCCCAGGACAGACCTGTGATACAGTTAGGTCTACAGCCGCAGTATCACAGCATAGTCCCTGTATCCTCACACCCCCAGGACAGACCTGTGATACAGTTAGGTCTACAGCCGCAGTATCACAGCATAGTCCCTGTCCCCTCACACCCCCAGGACAGACCTGTGATACAGTTAGGTCTACAGCCGCAGTATCACAGCATAGTCCCTGTCGCCTCACACCCCCAGGACAGACCTGTGATACAGTTAGGTCTACAGCCGCAGTATCACAGCATAGTCCCTGTCCCCTCACACCCCCAGGACAGACCTGTGATACAGTTAGGTCTACAGCCGCAGTATCACAGCATAGTCCCTGTCCCCTCACACCCCCAGGACAGACCTGTGATACAGTTAGGTCTACAGCCGCAGTATCACAGCATAGTCCCTGTCCCCTCACACCCCCAGGACAGACCTGTGATACAGTTAGGTCTACAGCCGCAGTATCACAGCATAGTCCCTGTCCCCTCACACCCCCAGGACAGACCTGTGATACAGTTAGGTCTACAGCCGCAGTATCACAGCATAGTCCCTGTCCCCTCACACCCCCAGGACAGACCTGTGATACAGTTAGGTCTACAGCCGCAGTATCACAGCATAGTCCCTGTCCCCTCACACCCCCAGGACAGACCTGTGATACAGTTAGGTCTACAGCCGCAGTATCACAGCATAGTCCCTGTATCCTCACACCCCCAGGACAGACCTGTGATACAGTTAGGTCTACAGCCGCAGTATCACAGCATAGTCCCTGTCCCCTCACACCCCCAGGACAGACCTGTGATACAGTTAGGTCTACAGCCGCAGTATCACAGCATAGTACCTGTCCCCTCACACCCCCAGGACAGACCTGTGATACAGTTAGGTCTACAGCCGCAGTATCACAGCATAGTCCCTGTATCCTCACACCCCCAGGACAGACCTGTGATACAGTTAGGTCTACAGCCGCAGTATCACAGCATAGTCCCTGTCCCCTCACACCCCCAGGACAGACCTGTGATACAGTTAGGTCTACAGCCGCAGTATCACAGCATAGTCCCTGTCCCCTCACACCGCCAGGACAGACCTGTGATACAGTTAGGTCTACAGCCGCAGTATCACAGCATAGTCCCTGTCCCCTCACACCCCCAGGACAGACCTGTGATACAGTTAGGTCTACAGCCGCTGTATCACAGCATAGTCCCTGTATCCTCACACCCCCAGGACAGACCTGTGATACAGTTAGGTCTACAGCCGCTGTATCACAGCATAGTCCCTGTATCCTCACACCCCCAGGACAGACCTGTGATACAGTTAGGTCTACAGCCGCTGTATCACAGCATAGTCCCTGTATCCTCACACCCCCAGGACAGACCTGTGATACAGTTAGGTCTACAGCCGCTGTATCACAGCATAGTCCCTGTATCCTCACACCCCCAGGACAGACCTGTGATACAGTTAGGTCTACAGCCGCTGTATCACAGCATAGTCCCTGTCCCCTCACACCCCCAGGACAGACCTGTGATACAGTTAGGTCTACAGCCGCAGTATCACAGCATAGTCCCTGTCCCCTCACACCCCCAGGACAGACCTGTGATACAGTTAGGTCTACAGCCGCAGTATCACAGCATAGTCCCTGTCCCCTCACACCCCCAGGACAGACCTGTGATACAGTTAGGTCTACAGCCGCAGTATCACAGCATAGTCCCTGTCCCCTCACACCCCCAGGACAGACCTGTGATACAGTTAGGTCTACAGCCGCAGTATCACAGCATAGTCCCTGTCCCCTCACACCCCCAGGACAGACCTGTGATACAGTTAGGTCTACAGCCGCAGTATCACAGCATAGTCCCTGTATCCTCACACCCCCAGGACAGACCTGTGATACAGTTAGGTCTACAGCCGCAGTATCACAGCATAGTCCCTGTCCCCTCACACCCCCAGGACAGACCTGTGATACAGTTAGGTCTACAGCCGCAGTATCACAGCATAGTCCCTGTATCCTCACACCCCCAGGACAGACCTGTGATACAGTTAGGTCTACAGCCGCTGTATCACAGCATAGTCCCTGTATCCTCACACCCCCAGGACAGACCTGTGATACAGTTAGGTCTACAGCCGCAGTATCACAGCATAGTCCCTGTCCCCTCACACCCCCAGGACAGACCTGTGATACAGTTAGGTCTACAGCCGCAGTATCACAGCATAGTCCCTGTATCCTCACACCCCCAGGACAGACCTGTGATACAGTTAGGTCTACAGCCGCAGTATCACAGCATAGTCCCTGTCCCCTCACACCCCCAGGACAGACCTGTGATACAGTTAGGTCTACAGCCGCAGTATCACAGCATAGTCCCTGTCCCCTCACACCCCCAGGACAGACCTGTGATACAGTTAGGTCTACAGCCGCAGTATCACAGCATAGTCCCTGTATCCTCACACCCCCAGGACAGACCTGTGATACAGTTAGGTCTACAGCCGCAGTATCACAGCATAGTCCCTGTATCCTCACACCCCCAGGACAGACCTGTGATACAGTTAGGTCTACAGCCGCAGTATCACAGCATAGTCCCTGTCCCCTCACACCCCCAGGACAGACCTGTGATACAGTTAGGTCTACAGCCGCTGTATCACAGCATAGTCCCTGTATCCTCACACCCCCAGGACAGACCTGTGATACAGTTAGGTCTACAGCCGCAGTATCACAGCATAGTCCCTGTCCCCTCACACCCCCAGGACAGACCTGTGATACAGTTAGGTCTACAGCCGCAGTATCACAGCATAGTCCCTGTCCCCTCACACCCCCAGGACAGACCTGTGATACAGACACCCACAAGGGTGAGAGATGGATTTTGGTCCGTGTACTGTGTGTCTCTGTATATAAGGTGTGTGTGTGTGTGTGTGTGTGTGTGTCTCCTGTGTGTATAAGGTGTGTGTGTCTCTGTATATAAGGTGTGTGTGTGTCTTCTGTGTGTGTGTCTGTATATAAGTGTGTGTGTGTGTCTTCTGTGTGTATAAGGTGTGTGTGTCTCTGTATATAAGTGTGTGTGTGTGTGTGTGTATATAAGGTGTTTGTGTCTCTACGGCCCAGCGGTCGTCGTGGTAACTCATCATTAGGTGATTAATAGTAGCCGTGGCGACTGCTGGGCTGTAATCAACCCTGGTGTTTGTGTTGAAGCTGAAAACAAGAGCAGCTGCCCTGTCAGTTGGTGTACAACAAACACACACACACACACACGCAGTAACGCACTGCGTACACTCACACACGTAAACGCGCACACGCACACACACACTCTCCAGATAACAAGCTGCGGGTCATGTCGAGGAAGAGTCCGTACTCTTATCAACCATGTCACTGTATTCTGTCAAAAGCCTCTCCTCTCATCCTCTGGTTTCTCTCATTCATCTTTCCTGTAAACGCTATGCATGAACTATTTCTAGGTGATCTCAGGGGGACTGTAATAACTATTTCTGTAATAACTATTTATAGGTGATCTCAGGGGGACTGTAATAACTATTTCTAGGTGATCTCAGGGGGACTGTAATAACTATTTCTGTAATAACTATTTATAGGTGATCTCAGGGGGACTGTAATAACTATTTCTAGGTGATCTCAGGGGGACTAATAACTATTTATAGGTGATCTCAGGGGGACTAATAACTATTTATAGGTGATCTCAGGGGGACTGTAATGACTATTTCTAGGTGATCTCAGGGGGACTGTAATAACTATTTATAGGTGATCTCAGGGGGACTGTAATAACTATTTCTAGGTGATCTCAGGGGGACTGTAATAACTATTTCTAGGTGATCTCAGGGGGACTAATAACTATTTCTAGGTGATCTCAGGGGGACTAATAACTATTTCTAGGTGATCTCAGGGGGACTGTAATAACTATTTCTAGGTGATCTCAGGGGGACTAATAACTATTTCTAGGTGATCTCAGGGGGACTGTAATAACTATTTCTAGGTGATCTCAGGGGGACTGTAATAACTATTTCTAGGTGATCTCAGGGGACTGTAATAACTATTTCTAGGTGATCTCAGGGGGACTGTAATAACTATTTCTAGGTGATCTCAGGGGGACTGTAATAACTATTTCTAGGTGATCTCAGGGGGACTGTAATAACTATTTCTAGGTGATCTCAGGGGGACTGTAATAACTATTTCTAGGTGATCTCAGGGGGACTGTAATAAATATTTCTAGGTGATCTCAGGGGGACTGTAATAAATATTTCTAGGTGATCTCAGGGGGACTGTAATAACTATTTCTAGGTGATCTCAGGGGACTGTATGAACTATTTCTAGGTGATCTCAGGGGGACTGTAATAACTATATCTAGGTGATCTCAGGGGGACTGTAATAACTATTTCTAGGTGATCTCAGGGGGACTGTAATAACTATTTCTAGGTGATCTCAGGGGGACTGTAATAACTATTTCTAGGTGATCTCAGGGGGACTGTAATAACTATTTCTAGGTGATCTCAGGGGGACTGTAATAACTATTTCTAGGTGATCTCAAGGGGACTGTAATAACTATTTCTAGGTGATCTCAGGGGGACTGTAATAACTATTTCTAGGTGATCTCAGGGGGACTGTAATAACTATTTCTAGGTGATCTCAGGGGGACTGTAATAACTATTTCTAGGTGATCTCAGGGGGACTAATAACTATTTCTAGGTGATCTCAGGGGGACTGTAATAACTATTTCTAGGTGATCTCAGGGGGACTGTAATAACTATATCTAGGTGATCTCAGGGGACTGTATGAACTATTTCTAGGTGATCTCAGGGGGACTGTAATAACTATTTCTAGGTGATCTCAGGGGGACTGTAATAACTATTTCTAGGTGATCTCAGGGGGACTGTAATAACTATTTCTAGGTGATCTCAGGGGGACTGTAATAACTATTTCTAGGTGATCTCAGGGGGACTGTATGAACTATTTCTAGGTGATCTCAGGGGGACTGTAATAACTATTTCTAGGTGATCTCAGGGGGACTGTAATAACTATTTCTAGGTGATCTCAGGGGGACTGTAATAACTATTTCTAGGTGATCTCAGGGGGACTGTAATAACTATTTCTAGGTGATCTCAGGGGGACTGTAATAACTATATCTAGGTGATCTCAGGGGACTGTATGAACTATTTCTAGGTGATCTCAGGGGGACTGTAATAACTATTTCTAGGTGATCTCGGGGGACTGTAATAACTATTTCTAGGTGATCTCAGGGGGACTGTAATAACTATTTCTAGGTGATCTCAGGGGGACTGTAATAACAATTTCTAGGTGATCTCAGGGGGACTGTAATAACTATTTCTAGGTGATCTCAGGGGGACTGTAATAACTATTTCTAGGTGATCTCAGGGGACTGTATGAACTATTTCTAGGTGATCTCAGGGGGACTGTAATAACTATTTCTAGGTGATCTGTAATAACTATTTCTAGGTGATCTCAGGGGGACTGTAATAACTATTTCTAGGTGATCTCAGGGGGACTAATAACTATTTCTAGGTGATCTCAGGGGGACTGTAATAACTATTTCTAGGTGATCTCAGGGGACTGTATGAACTATTTCTAGGTGATCTCAGGGGGACTAATAACTATTTCTAGGTGATCTCAGGGGGACTGTAATAACTATTTCTAGGTGATCTGTAATAACTATTTCTAGGTGATCTCAGGGGGACTAATAACTATTTCTAGGTGATCTCAGGGGGACTGTGATAACTATTTCTAGGTGATCTCAGGGGGACTGTAATAACTATTTCTAGGTGATCTCAGGGGGACTGTAATAACTATTTCTAGGTGATCTCAGGGGGACTGTAATAACTATTTCTAGGTGATCTCAGGGGGACTGTAATAACTATTTCTAGGTGATCTCAGGGGGACTGTAATAACTATTTCTAGGTGATCTCAGGGGGACTGTAATAACTATTTCTGTAATAACTATTTCTAGGTGATCTCAGGGGGACTGTAATAACTATTTCTAGGTGATCTCAGGGGGACTGTAATAACTATTTCTAGGTGATCTCAGGGGGACTGTAATAACTATAGGTGATCTCAGGGGACTGTAATAACTATTTCTAGGTGATCTCAGGGGGACTGTAATAACTATTTCTAGGTGATCTCAGGGGGACTGTAATAACTATTTCTAGGTGATCTCAGGGGGACTGTAATAACTATTTCTAGGTGATCTCAGGGGGACTGTAATAACTATTTCTAGGTGATCTCAGGGGGACTGTAATAACTATTTCTAGGTGATCTCAGGGGGACTGTAATAACTATTTCTGTAATAACTATTTCTAGGTGATCTCAGGGGGACTGTAATAACTATTTCTAGGTGATCTCAGGGGGACTGTAATAACTATTTCTAGGTGATCTCAGGGGGACTGTAATAGCTATTTCTAGGTGATCTCAGGGGACTGTAATAACTATTTCTAGGTGATCTCAGGGGGACTGTAATAACTATTTCTAGGTGATCTCAGGGGGACTGTAATAACTATTTCTAGGTGATCTCAGGGGGACTGTAATAACTATTTCTAGGTGATCTCAGGGGGACTGTAATAACTATTTCTAGGTGATCTCAGGGGGACTGTAATAACTATTTCTAGGTGATCTCAGGGGACTGTAATAACTATTTCTAGGTGATCTCAGGGGACTGTAATAACTATTTCTAGGTGATCTCAGGGGACTGTAATAACTATTTCTAGGTGATCTCAGGGGGACTGTAATAACTATTTCTAGGTGATCTCAGGGGGACTGTAATAACTATTTCTAGGTGATCTCAGGGGGACTGTAATAACTATTTCTAGGTGATCTCAGGGGGACTGTAATAACTATTTCTAGGTGATCTCAGGGGGACTGTAATAACTATTTCTAGGTGATCTCAGGGGGACTGTAATAACTATTTCTAGGTGATCTCAGGGGGACTGTAATAACTATTTCTAGGTGATCTCAGGGGGACTAATAACTATTTCTAGGTGATCTCAGGGGGACTGTAATAACTATTTCTGTAATAACTATTTCTAGGTGATCTCAGGGGGACTGTAATAACTATTTCTAGGTGATCTCAGGGGGACTGTAATAACTATTTCTAGGTGATCTCAGGGGGACTGTAATAACTATTTCTGTAATAACTATTTCTAGGTGATCTCAGGGGGACTGTAATAACTATTTCTAGGTGATCTCAGGGGGACTGTAATAACTATTTCTAGGTGATCTCAGCGGGACTGTAATAACTATTTCTAGGTGATCTCAGGGGACTCATAAACCGCACTCCCGGTGTTTATATTGGGTTAAAACAATACATTCAAAAGATCCATAAATGTATAATTCTTGTTCAATTTATTCTACATTGAGGTTTTTCTTTGGTTATTTTTAAGCTATCTGGAATTAATGCGTAAACTTAAGCTTTCGGGCCTAATTTTATGCTCGCCAAATAAGCCTACAAAAAATAACCCTTAATCACCAAACACTTTTGGGAACGGACAGAGCAATTTCCTGTCTATCCCCTGAGATGAGAAGGACAATGTCCTGTTGTTTAATTCAAATATAAGAAAATCTGCGAAATGGAGAGTTGAAAATAAAGAGAAGGGAGGACCAGAAAAGTTATGTTTGGGAAAGATGTGTTGAAATGATACAGCAGGAGGATAACAGTGCCTATATTGTGTTTGGGAAAGATGTGTTGAAATGATAAAGCAGGATAACAGTGCCTATGTTGTGTTTGGGAAAGATGTGTTGAAATGATAAAGCAGGATAACAGTGCCTATGTTGTGTTTGGGAAAGATGTGTTGAAATGATAAAGCAGGAGGATAATAGTGCCTATGTTATGTGGTGAGTGAGGCGCTATACAAATTCGACAGTCACAAGACGGGAACTTCAAATAGTCTTATGGGAGGTCAAATGGAATTGTAACCAAGTGTTCAGATGGGTTAAATGGAAACTGAAATCTGGACACAGACTGTAGGCCTATAAGCTCTGTCTGCATTTTTGAATGAGCATGCAGATGCATGCAGTCTGTAGAGTTGCTGCCCCTAATGCATCATAAAAGCTGATAGTATTTCAACCACAAAATATGTATCTTATCAGAAACACACTGGGTCGTTTTCACAGCTTTCTATTTCCTCATAACCGGTCAAACTGATGTCATTTGGACATTTTGTCCAGAATTATTATATATTTTTTCTTCCCCCAAATGTTTTAATTTGAAGAGTTATTGCATTTTCTCCCCGGTCCCTAAACGTCTTTGCTCCACAAAACAAGCAGACATGACAGAGAAACAATGTCAGCTAGATTGAAGCATTCGTTCTATAATGTATGACATTATTCTGGTGAGTAAGAGTTTATTTAGTCTTCTAGGTTAACATATAATGACAGAATAGAACAGAACATGCGACGTAGTCTGTCATTTTCCGGGACCGATTTTGGCTCGTGAGCACTACTTTCAGAACTACTGGCTAAAAAGTATACATAAGTACAGGACAATCCCTTATAATTGAAACCATAACAAAGCAGAACCCCACCCCTGTTTTGGTAAACAGCTGAGGGATGGGCCTGGAGAAATGTAACCGCTCTCAAATTCAGTGTGTATTCTTTTATTTAACTAGGCAAGTCCGTTAAGAACAATTTCCTATTTACAATGACGGCCTACCGGGGAACAGTGGGTTAACTGCCTTGTTCAGGGGCAGAACGACAGATTTTTACCTTGTCAGCTCGGGGATTCGATGAAGCAACCTTTCGGTTACTGGCCCAACGGTAGGCAGAGCTATGGATACAATGACTGACCATTCATGAGATCAACATTTTATAGTTTTAGCAATTGTTTTGAGGATATACTATGTTAACATTTACATTGTTTACAAACACTAGAGTAAAACAAGCTTATATTGGGTTGTGATGGGGTGGGTACGACAGTTGAACTATGCTCACAAGGCATTTACACGTTATATTATTCAAGAATCAATGAATATGTCGTACCCACCCCATCACAAGCCAATATAAGCTTGTTTTACTCTAGTGTTTGTAAACAATGTAAATGTTAACATAGTATATCCTCAAAACAATTGCTAAAACTATAAAATGTTGATCTCATGAATGGTCAGTCATTGTATCCATAGCTCTAAAAATGGATGTAGCAATTAAGCATTCTAGCTTCAAAGACATGTTCCGGAACTTTTAGCAACTAGTATTTATTTATTTATTTTATTTGTTTACTCCCACTTTCTTCTGGATGAGTCATTATGTAGTGCAGAATTACTGTTTTACCTCAACTAGACCAGGATTCCCTAGTTTGAAAGTGACTTTCTGGAAGCATTTTTCCCACACGTGGGCCAGCACCCTGGCAATTTGAGTTTCTGCCAATGTGCTGCAGCCTCTTGCCATTTGAGTAACCGCTGCTAGCAAGATGCACACACAGCCGAATGAGCAATGTCGCGGTGCACATATGTGACATAATACGTAATTGTCTGGGACCACTTTTGGCTTGCGAGCGCAAATTTTAGAACACGTGACAAAAAATATATAAAAGTACCGGAGAATCTCTTACATGGGATTAGACATGACTAGGAGACAGCAGCAGATTAGCAACACGACATGACTAGAAGACAGCAGCAGATTAGCAACACGACATGACTAGGAGACAGCAGCAGATTAGCAACACGACATGACTAAGAGACAGCTGCAGATTAGCGACATGACTAGGAGACAGCAGCAGATTAGCAACACGACATGACTAGGAGACAGCAGCAGATTAGCAACACGCCATGACTAGGAGACAGCTGCAGATTAGCAACACGACATGACTAGGAGACAGCAGCAGATTAGCAACACGACATGACTAGGAGACAGCAGCAGATTAGCAACATGACTAGGAGACAGCAGCAGATTAGCGACATGACTAGGAGACAGCTGCAGATTAGCGACATGACTAGGAGACAGCTGCAGATTAGCGACATGACTAGGAGACAGCAGCAGATTAGCAACACGACATGACTAGGAGACAGCTGCAGATTAGCAACACAACATGACTAGGAGACAGCAGCAGATTAGCAACACGACATGACTAGGAGACAGCAGCAGATTAGCAACACGACATGACTAGGAGACAGCAGCAGATTAGCGACATGACTAGGAGACAGCAGCAGATTAGCAACACGACATGACTAGGAGACAGCTGGAGATTAGCAACACGACATGACTAGGAGACAGCAGCAGATTAGCAACACGACATGACTAGGAGACAGATTAGCGACATGACTAGGAGACAGCAGCAGATTAGCGACATGACTAGGAGACAGCAGCAGATTAGCGACATGACTAGGAGACAGCAGCAGATTAGCAACACGACATGACTAGGAGACAGCAGCAGATTAGCAACATGACTAGGAGACAGCAGCAGATTAGCAACACGACATGACTAGGAGACAGCTGCAGATTAGCGACATGACTAGGAGACAGCAGCAGTAGTCAGCCCATAACCAAATAGACTGCAGGCATGGCTGGAGACAAACTGAGCCAGTCTCAGCACTAGACCTCGTTTCAAATAGTATTTGAAATCATTTCAAATAGGCTACTTAAGCTGTGCTCGATTGAGCTTGTCTGGCACGATGGATCCAATAGATTTCAAGAAGTGTCTGAACCAAGCTCTGTAGCAGCTCCCCCTCCCCTCCCCTGGTACTCGTCTGTCAGGGAAGAGCCCAGTAGAGGCCTCTAGACTATGGGCTCTGTAGCAGCTCCCCCCCCCCCCCCCCCTCCCCTGGTACTCATCTGTCAGGGAAGAGCCCAGTAGAGGCCTCTAGACTATGGGCTCTGTAGCAGCTCCCCCCCCCCCCCCCCCCCCCTCCCCTGGTACTCATCTGTCAGGGAAGAGCCCAGTAGAGGCCTCTAGACTGTGGGCTCTGTAGCAGCTTTCCCCCCCCCCCCCCCCCCCCCCTCTCCTGGTACTCGTCTGTCAGGGAAGAGCCCAGTAGAGGCCTCTAGACTATGGGCTCTGTAGCAGCTCCCCCCCCCCCCCTCCCCTGGTACTCGTCTGTCAGGGAAGAGCCCAGTAGAGGCCTCTAGACTATGGGCTCTGTAGCAGCCCCCCCCCCTCCCTCCCCTGGTACTCGTCTGTCAGAGAAGAGCCCAGTAGAGGCCTCTAGACTATGGGCTCTGTAGCAGCCCCCCCCCTCCCTCCCCTGGTACTCGTCTGTCAGAGAAGAGCCCAGCGGTATGCTGCACAAAGAAAGCCTGTAGAACTAATGTGTGTTCCAAATGGTGCCCTATTCCCTATATAGTGCACTACTTTTGACCAGAGCCCTATTCCCTATATAGTGCACTACTTTTGACCAGAGCCCAGCTCCTGACAGAAAGGCGATCTTGGCATGTTGAATTATTATCCTGTCCATTAATGTCCCTTTTTCCTGTCTGTCTTCCCTCTTCTTTCTTCACAGCTTTTCTGGAACACTGGGGTTGTTGGTGTGGCTGAATTTTCCCTGGATTTGATTGGTCAATTCAGAAGACTGAAGCCCAGGCTGACAGTCTACCTTTCACGGAGGCCCAGCCGTGAGAGGACTGAGGAAGGCACGTGGCGAATCATGACCGCGGACAAAGACAAGCCAGACAGGGAGAAGGACAGGGACAGAGACCGAGACAGGGAGCGGGACAGAGAGAGGGACAGAGACCGGGACAAGAGGGACAAAGCATCCAGGGAGAGCGAGAGCTCACGACCACGCCGTAGCTGCACGCTGGAGGGCGGCGCTAAGAACTACGCGGAGAGCGAGGACGAGGATAACGAGAACGGTGGAGGGGCCGGGGGAGTAGGCGGGGTCAACATGGGGATGGGGGAGGAGTCAGGGAAGAAGGGAAAGAAGAAGATGATCAAGAAGAAGTCTAGGTATGAGCGGATGGAGAACGGAGAGATCACTTCCTTCATTACTGAAGACGACGTTGTTTACAGACCTGGCGGTAAGTTCAATTCATTGTTGTTATTAAGTTTAAAGTCTCTTCATCTGTTTGCCAACATAGTAGTGTTTGCTTTTCTCCTGAAAGAAGCCTCAGTCCAAGAGATACAGCCTCGGCCTGTAGACAAGTACGACGATACATTGAACAATACAACTTTATTGTTCAATGCGCATTGTAAATATGTATATTTGCCATACATTGTTTTTATTCCCCTGTCTAATTGGTAGCAGACAAGTTTGAGACACATTCCTCAAATCCAGAGACAAAAATATGACATTATTTCCTCGTTGATGGTAGGACGTTTCCCCCCTTTTTAAAATAGCAAACTAAAGAATTCTACTCTTTAATATCTTTGTTTTCTGATACGTTCTTATACTAAAACAATTATTATTATACCCAGGGTTGGGCTTAGGATCAATGAGTTAGCCAGCTAACTTTTATAAACAAACAGAAATGACTATTGATTATCTGGTTCGTTAGGAAAGCTTAACTAAGATGTGTTTTTGGTTGTTTGCCTATTTCAAGATTATCTTTAAAAAAAATAAAAAAACACTTAAGTTATTTCAGAATATTTAGGCAAGTTAGCAGGCTAAGTCATTGATCTTAATTTGTAGTATACCTATGTGTTTTGGCCCAGTTTGCTTTGTGATGTCCTGTTCCACAGTGGAATGAATAGTTTACCAGTTTACCACACTGATTAGCTTGAAGGTCTACTGGTTTTGGTCTTGAAAAAGTAACCAGATTTTCACTAGAATCAGAATACCTCTGTAGGCTATGCAACAGAACAATAGCATGTAGGCTATGCAACAGAACAATAGCATGTAGGCTATGCAACAGGACAATAGCATGTAGGCTATGCAACAGGACAATAGCATGTAGGCTATGCAACAGGACAATAGCATGTAGGCTATGCAACAGAACAATAGCATGTAGGCTATGCAACAGGACAATAGCATGTAGGCTATGCAACAGGACAATAGCATGTAGGCTATGCAACAGAACAATAGCATGTAGGCTATGCAACAGACCAATAGCATGTAGGCTATGCAACAGGACAATAGCATGTAGGCTATGCAACAGAACAATAGCATGTAGGCTATGCAACAGAACAATAGCATGTAGGCTATGCAACAGAACAATAGCATGTAGGCTATGCAACAGAACAATAGCATGTAGGCTATGCAACAGGACAATAGCATGTAGGCTATGCAACAGGACAATAGCATGTAGGCTATGCAACAGGACAATAGCATGTAGGCTATGCAACAGGACAATAGCATGTAGGCTATGCAACAGACCAATAGCATGTAGGCTATGCAACAGGACAATAGCATGTAGGCTATGCAACAGGACAATAGCATGTAGGCTATGCAACAGGACAATAGCATGTAGGCTATGCAACAGAACAATAGCATGTAGGCTATGCAACAGGACAATAGCATGTAGGCTATGCAACAGGACAATAGCATGTAGGCTATGCAACAGAACAATAGCATGTAGGCTATGCAACAGAACAATAGCATGTAGGCTATGCAACAGAACAATAGCATGTAGGCTATGCAACAGGACAATA
This sequence comes from Salvelinus namaycush, assembly GCF_016432855.1. Classification (NCBI taxonomy): domain Eukaryota; kingdom Metazoa; phylum Chordata; class Actinopteri; order Salmoniformes; family Salmonidae; genus Salvelinus; species Salvelinus namaycush. The sequence goes on from NC_052322.1 coordinate 46,525,696, forward strand.
GCATGTAGGCTATGCAACAGGACAATAGCATGTAGGCTATGCAACAGAACAATAGCATGTAGGCTATGCAACAGACCAATAGCATGTAGGCTATGCAACAGGACAATAGCATGTAGGCTATGCAACAGGACAATAGCATGTAGGCTATGCAACAGAACAATAGCATGTAGGCTATGCAACAGAACAATAGCATGTAGGCTATGCAACAGAACAATAGCATGTAGGCTATGCAACAGGACAATAGCATGTAGGCTATGCAACAGGACAATAGCATGTAGGCTATGCAACAGGACAATAGCATGTAGGCTATGCAACAGGACAATAGCATGTAGGCTATGCAACAGACCAATAGCATGTAGGCTATGCAACAGGACAATAGCATGTAGGCTATGCAACAGGACAATAGCATGTAGGCTATGCAACAGGACAATAGCATGTAGGCTATGCAACAGGACAATAGCATGTAGGCTATGCAACAGAACAATAGCATGTAGGCTATGCAACAGAACAATAGCATGTAGGCTATGCAACAGGACAATAGCATGTAGGCTATGCAACAGGACAATAGCATGTAGGCTATGCAACAGAACAATAGCATGTAGGCTATGCAACAGACCAATAGCATGTAGGCTATGCAACAGGACAATAGCATGTAGGCTATGCAACAGACCAATAGCATGTAGGCTATGCAACAGGACAATAGCATGTAGGCTATGCAACAGAACAATAGCATGTAGGCTATGCAACAGAACAATAGCATGTAGGCTATGCAACAGGACAATAGCATGTAGGCTATGCAACAGAACAATAGCATGTAGGCTATGCAACAGAACAATAGCATGTAGGCTATGCAACAGAACAATAGCATGTAGGCTATGCAACAGGACAATAGCATGTAGGCTATGCAACAGAACAATAGCATGTAGGCTATGCAACAGGACAATAGCATGTAGGCTATGCAACAGAACAATAGCATGTAGGCTATGCAACAGGACAATAGCATGTAGGCTATGCAACAGGACAATAGCATGTAGGCTATGCAACAGGACAATAGCATGTAGGCTATGCAACAGAACAATAGCATGTAGGCTATGCAACAGAACAATAGCATGTAGGCTATGCAACAGAACAATAGCATGTAGGCTATGCAACAGGACAATAGCATGTAGGCTATGCAACAGAACAATAGCATGTAGGCTATGCAACAGAACAATAGCATGTAGGCTAATTTCGATCTCTCCGTTTTGAGAAGTGTGGCTCAGTTGCCTTTTTAATGTTAAGTCATTAAACAAAAATAAATGATGATTAAATCAATGACTTAATCAAAGCATAGAAATGTGAATGATATAGCCACGTGTGTTAGTGATGGGGGGAAATCTCTACAGTTAAATATTACCATATTATTTTTGGAAGATGTTACATATCGATATTTGACTGGAAGTTGTACCTGCTCCAAAACTCCGGTAGTTTCCATCCTATAGTTTGTTCTCTATCTTCATTTTAAAACAATGTTTTTACCACTTTTATTTCCACGTCCGATCAAAACTAAATTTCTCATGACTTTCTCTCGTCTCTTTGCAGCAGACGTGTAGTGAGCAATAGGTTTGGAACATAAAATCGCAATATAGAATCGTGAGAATCGCAATACATAAGTGTTGATACGATATCATACGGTGTGGTTCCCTGGCAGTTCCCAGTCATCTAGATTAGGCTATTGAGCATTTCATATTGATCCAGAGTGGCGCCGCGGTCTAAGGCACTGCATCTCAGTGCTAGAGGCGTCACTACAGACACCCTGGTTCGATTCCAGGCGGTATCACAACCGGCCGGGATTGGGAGTCCCATAGTGCGGCGCACAATTGGCCCAGCGTCGTCCGTGGTTTGGCCGTGGTAGGCTGTCATTGTAAATAAGAATTTGTTCTTTACTGACTTGCCTTGTTATATAAAGGTTAAAATGTAAAATAACATTTAAAAAAATAGAAAACTATTGAAGTCTGCCTGTTCTGTTGTATGGGGATAGTCTTTTTTCTTGAGTTGTTCTGTGGTATAATATCTTTAGAGGGAAACTAAGTAGGAAACGTCTCAAATACCATCATATATCCTTATATAGTGCATTGCTTGACCAGTGCCCTGGTCAAAAGTTGTCCACTATATAGGGAATAGGGCTCAGTGTCACAAGTTGTCCACTATATAGGGAATAGGGCTCAGTGTCACAAGTTGTCCACTATATAGGGAATAGGGCTCAGTGTCACAAGTTGTCCACTATATAGGGAATAGGGCTCAGTGTCACAAGTTGTCCACTATATAGGGAATAGGGTGCAATTTGATACAGTCATACCCTTTTCCCCGGCAGTAAACACGACCGCTTCTTCACCTGCTGTTTCTAAATTGGTTGAACACCAAACTGAGGGGGGAAATGTCCAAACTCTGCTCTCTGTCTGTACTGAGAGAGGGAGGGACGGAGAGAGGGAGGGACGGAGAGAGGGAGGGACGGAGAGAGGGAGGGACGGAGAGAGGGAGGGACGGAGAGAGGGACGGACGGAGAGAGGGACGGACAGAGGGAGGGAGGGACGGACAGAGGGAGGGAGGGACGGACAGAGGGAGGGAGGGACGGAGAGAGGGAGGGAGAGACGGACAGAGGAGAGGGAGGGAGAGACGGACAGAGGAGAGGGAGGGAGAGACGGACAGAGGAGAGGGAGGGACGGACAGAGGAGAGGGACGGACAGAGAGAGGGAGGGAGGGACGGACAGAGAGAGGGAGGGAGGGACAGACAGAGAGAGGGAGGGAGGGACGGACAGAGGGAGGGAGGGAGGGACGGAGAGAGAGAGAGGGACGGACGGAGAGAGAGGGACGGACGGAGAGAGAGAGAGGGACGGACGGAGAGAGAGAGAGGGACGGACGGAGAGAGAGAGTGAGGGAGGGAGAGCGAGATCCTGCTCTGCAGCAGTTTCCTCTCTGTTACAGCAGGATCTGGCTCAGCTAGTCTGCACCCGTCATCAATGACATGTCTTTCATTTATCTAGCAGGAAGGAAAAGGTCAAGTAGCTAACGCTTCACTGTGGTCGCTGCCATGCTCAGTTATTTAATATGAACACATTATTACAGCCAATGTGTTATTATTCCCCTTTTAAGAGATGTAACGTGGCTGTCGAACACCCCCCCCAGCCACCCCCTCCAGATACCCCCACCCCACCTCAGCCACCCACCCCCCCCCCAGCCACCCCCCTCCAGATGCAGCGAGGGGGGAGCGACAGAGATAGCGAGGGGGGGAGCGACAGAGATAGCGAGGGGGGAGCGACGGAGAGAGAGAGCGAGGGGGGGAGCGACGGAGAGAGAGAGCGAGGGGGGAGCGACGGAGAGAGAGAGCGAGGGGGGAGCGACAGAGAGAGAGCGAGGGGGGAGCGACAGAGAGAGAGCGAGCGAGGGGGAGCGACAGAGAGAGAGAGCGAGGGGGAGCGACGGAGAGAGCGAGCGAGGGGGAGCGACGGAGAGAGCGAGGGCGGGGCGACAGGGAGCGAGGGGGGAGCGACAGATATCGAGTGGGGAGCGACAGAGATAGCGAGGGGGGAGCGACAGAGATAGCGAGGGGGGAGCGACAGAGATAGCGAGGGGGGAGCGACGGAGAGAGATAGAGAGCGAGGGGGGAGCGAGGGGGGAGCGACAGAGGTAGCGAGGGGGAGCGACGGAGATAGCGAGGGGGAGCGACGGAGATAGCGAGGGGGAGCGACGGAGAGAGAGAGAGAGAGCGAGGGGGGAGCGAGAGAGAGAGAGCGAGGGGGGAGCGACGGAGAGAGAGGGGGGGGACGACAGAGTGAGCAAGCGAGGGGGGGGAGCGACACAGAGAGCGAGGGGGAGCCACAGAGAGAGAGAGCGAGGGGGGAGCGACAGAGACAGAGAATGAGCGAAGGGGGAGCGACACAGAGAGAGAGAGCGAGGGGGGAGAGACAGCGAGAGAGCAAAGCTCAGCTCAATGCTGCTTTGTCTCCTGTTCAACCGTGCAGACAGTCAGTCACTTCAATGAAACGTTCACAAGACAAAAACAAAGGGTTTTCTTTCTGCCAGAGAGAATATGTGTATATTCCAAGACAGTCAACATAAACTAGCAGCAGTTCTGTTAAGATATTTGTTTCCTGCTTGAAACCATCTCCTCCAATTAGTATTCTAGTGAACCGTGTCAGGTCTGATGTCCCACACACACACACACACACACACACACACACACACACACACACGTTTGTTTTACTGTCCTTGTGTGGACCAAAGAATTTGCTTCCCATTCAAAATCCTATTTTCTCTAACCTTAACCCTAACCTTAACCCTAACCCTAACCTTAACCCTAACCCTAACCTTAACCCTAACCTTAAACCTAACCTTAACCCTAACCTTAACCCTAACCTTAACCCTAACCTTAAACCTAACCTTTAACCTAACCTTAAACCTAACCTTAAACCTAACCTTAAAAGTGGAACTGATAGCGTTTTAGCAACATGAAATCTTATTCAAATGTGTTTATATTAGAGGTTGACCAATTAATTAGGGCCGATTTCAAGTTTTCATAACAATCGGTAAGCCTGCCATCATTCACTTTGAACTGGACTGTGTGTTTACAGGCAGTAGGGCCTGTCATCATTCACTATGAACTGGACTGTGTGTTAACAGGCAGTAGGGCCTGCCATCATTCACTTTGAACTGGACTGTGTGTTTACAGGCAGTAGGACCTGCCGTCATTCACTATGAACTGGACTGTGTGTTTACAGGCAGTAGGACCTGTCATCATTCACTTTGAACTGGACTGTGTGTTTACAGGCAGTAGGGCCTGTCATCATTCACTTTGAACTGGACTGTGTGTTTACAGGAAGTAGGGCCTGTCATCATTCACTTTGAACTGGACTGTGTGTTTACAGGAAGTAGGGCCTGTCATCATTCACTTTGAACTGGACTGTGTGTTTACAGGCAGTAGGGCCTGTCATCATTCACTTTGAACTGGACTGTGTGTTTACAGGCAGTAGGACCTGTCATCATTCACTTTGAACTGGACTGTGTGTTTACAGGCAGTAGGACCTGTCATCATTCACTCTGAACTGGACTGTGTGTTTACAGGCAGTAGGACCTGTCATCATTCACTTTGAACTGGACTGTGTGTTAACAGGCAGTAGGGCCTGTCATCATTCACTTTGAACTGGACTGTGTGTTTACAGGCAGTAGGGCCTGTCATCATTCACTTTGAACTGGACTGTGTGTTTACAGGCAGTAGGACCTGTCATCATTCACTTTGAACTGGACTGTGTGTTTACAGGCAGTAGGAACTGCCATCATTCACTATGAACTGGACTGTGTGTTTACAGGCAGTAGGGCCTGTCATCATTCACTATGAACTGGACTGTGTGTTTACAGGAAGTAGGGCCTGCCATCATTCACTATGAACTGGACTGTGTGTTAACAGGCAGTAGGGCCTGTCATCATTCACTTTGAACTGGACTGTGTGTTTACAGGCAGTAGGACCTGTCATCATTCACTTTGAACTGGACTGTGTGTTTACAGGCAGTAGGGCCTGCCATCATTCACTATGAACTGGACTGTGTGTTTACAGGAAGTAGGGCCTGCCATCATTCACTATGAACTGGACTGTGTGTTTACAGGAAGTAGGGCCTGCCATCATTCACTATGAACTGGACTGTGTGTTAACAGGCAGTAGGGCCTGTCATCATTCACTTTGAACTGGACTGTGTGTTTACAGGCAGTAGGGCCTGCCATCATTCACTATGAACTGGACTGTGTGTTAACAGGCAGTAGGACCTGTCATCATTCACTTTGAACTGGACTGTGTGTTTACAGGCAGTAGGGCCTGCCATCATTCACTTTGAACTGGACTGTGTGTTTACAGGAAGTAGCAACAGCGTGACTTTAGATCATTAGAACACATTCGCTAAAAGCCACAAAATACACCTGAATGGATTTCTGTAAATACTCTATGTAAATACCATGGAAGTCCTCTTATATTTGTGAACTTTACAGTCCTGTTGATCAAACAGCCATGAAAATGTAGGCAGGCTATCCCTCCCACAGTTGCCTGTGCACATCAACAAGATCAACAACTACTGTTTTAGCCAGAGAGAGATGAGGTAAAAAATCTAACAAGGGAAAATTAGATTAAAATCTTTTTCAGCTAGTTGGCCGTCAAAATTGCACTGATATACAATGGTGAATAGTGGCCCGCTTGTCCTCCTGCAGCTTAGCGTTCTTGTCCACGTTTTGATAACTTGCCTGCCCTCCCTATTTGATCGATGCCAAATATATATGATTGACGACTAAGATATATGCTAACTGTGGATCACAGTCGTTCAGCATAGCTAGCTAAACTATTCACCTTTTCTGCCGGCTGTGACAGAGCCTGGACACGAACCCAGAATCTCTAGTGGCACAGCTAGCACTGTGATGTAGTGCCTTAGACCACTGAGACAGAGCCTGGACACGAACCCAGAATCTCTAGTGGCACAGCTAGCACTGTGATGTAGTGCCTTAGACCACTGAGACAGAGCCTGGACACGAACCCAGCATCTCTAGTGGCACAGCTAGCACTGTGATGTAGTGCCTTAGACCACTGAGACAGAGCCTGGACACGAACCCAGCATCTCTAGTGGCACAGCTAGCACTGTGATGTAGTGCCTTAGACCACTGAGACAGAGCCTGGACACGAACCCAGCATCTCTAGTGGCACAGCTAACACTGTGATGTAGTGCCTTAGACCACTGCACCACTCGGCAGGCCTGTATATAGCATTTTAACATAATTAAAACAAAAGGAGAGAGATAATATTGGTCCAGCCTTTTTTATTATTTTTTATTTGATTTATTTAACCTTTATTTAACTAGGCAAGTCAGTTAAGAGTACATTCTTACTTACAATGACGGCCTACCAGGGAACAGTGGGTTAACTGCCTTGTTCAGGGGCAGAACGACAGATTTTTACCTTGTCAGCTCGGGATTTCGATCTTGCAACATTCCGGTTACTAGTCCAACGCTCTAACCACTAGGCTACCTGCTGGTTACTAGTCCAACGCTCTAACCACTAGGCTACCTGCTGGTTACTAGTCCAACACTCTAACCACTAGGCTACCTGCTGGTTACTAGTCCAACGCTCTAACCACTAGGCTACCTGCTGGTTACTAGTCCAACACTCTAACCACTAGGCTACCTGCTGGTTACTAGTCCAACGCTCTAACCACTAGGCTACCTGCTGGTTACTAGTCCAACGCTCTAACCACTAGGCTACCTGCTGGTTACTAGTCCAACACTCTAACCACTAGGCTACCTGCTGGTTACTTGTCCAACACTCTAACCACTAGGCTACCTGCTGGTTACTAGTCCAACACTCTAACCACTAGGCTACCTGCTGGTTACTAGTCCAACACTCTAACCACTAGGCTACCTGCTGGTTACTAGTCCAACGCTCTAACCACTAGGCTACCTGCTGGTTACTAGTCCAACACTCTAACCACTAGGCTACCTGCTGGTTACTTGTCCAACACTCTAACCACTAGGCTACATGCTGGTTACTAGTCCAACGCTCTAACCACTAGGCTACCTGCCGCCCCTTTGCTGCTATGCTTGCAGATGTGCATAATATGCTAAGAGTCCCCCCCCCCCCCCCCCCCCCAGTCAAAAAGTATTTAATAACTCCAAATAACAAAAACGTAGCTAGGTTGTTGAAACAAACTTAAAACATATTTTTAAGTTTAATTCATTTTTTACACTGCATGGATGGATCACCGGTGTGAGGCTGACTGCAACATTGCTGTATGGTGCAGTCAAAATGTATTGTAGTTGGGTAGCCAGCCTAGGCTACTGCTCTAATGTTGCTGTAATAGGTGTAAAACGTGTTTCTCTTGTGTTTTGTTGCAGGTTTCGTTTTTCATTATGTCATTGTCAAGCTTTAAAAAATAAAAAAATAAAAAATCAAAGCCAGACTGTAACATTTTAGATGCCTAGGTAGGACTGTGACACATGTCTAGACTTTCCCTCCGCTGCGCTCTGTAAACGGGGACAAACGAAAGCAGCGCAATTTGAAGTTGAATTCACTGATGCGAGTGCATCAAGCTGTAATTTCATAAAGTAAATGACTCAACTGTTGACTCGTTAATACTTGCGTGTGTCCCCTTTTTGGCCCGCGGCCCTTGTGTTTCACACGTGCACTAGTCTATTGGCCACGTTATGACTGACTTGTGATCATTGCTAGTTTGATTCTGTTGACGTTCCCAGCCTTGGTTACAGTCGTCCATTTTTGTTCAAAGTATTGAGTGATTGAAACAAACAGGTGCATCCTAAAATAGGTGGAGGCAACAGACAAGGTACCAGGCCAGCTGTGATTTACAACCTATTAGGTGGAGGCAACAGACATCGTACCAGGCCAGCTGTGATTTACAACCTATTAGGTGGAGGCAACAGACATCGTACCAGGCCAGCTGTGATTTACAACCTATTAGGTGGAGGCAACAGACATCGTACCAGGCCAGCTGTGATTTACAACCTATTAGGTGGAGGCAACAGACATCGTACCAGGCCAGCTGTGATTTACAACCTGATAGGTGGAGGCAACAGACAACGTACCAGGCCAGCTGTGATTTACAACCTGATAGGTGGAGGCAACAGACAACGTACCAGGCCAGCTGTGATTTACAATCTGATAGGTGGAGGCAACAGACAACGTACCAGGCCAGCTGTGATTTACAATCTGATAGGTGGAGGCAACAGACAAGGTACCAGGCCAGCTGTGATTTACAACCTGATAGGTGGAGGCAACAGACAACGTACCGGGCCAGCTGTGATTTACAACCTGATAGGTGGAGGCAACAGACAACGTACCGGGCCAGCTGTGATTTACAACCTGATAGGTGGAGGCAACAGACAACGTACCGGGCCAGCTGTGATTTACAACCTGATAGGTGGAGGCAACAGACAACGTACCAGGCCAGCTGTGATTTACAACCTGATAGGTGGAGGCAACAGACATCGTACCAGGCCAGCTGTGATTTACAATCTGATAGGTGGAGGCAACAGACATCGTACCAGGCCAGCTGTGATTTACAACCTGATAGCAGTATTTTTGGGACGACCAAGAAATGTATTGGTGAACTATAATTATCATGCATTTTAACTATATCCGTCTATTCTGCCGATTTTAATTCCTTAGTGGTCGTCATGGAATTTAGAATGTTAAAACCTTTTATAAAGCTGGTTTTGAAGCATAAACTGGGATTTTATTTTTTTAAATATTTTTGACTGAACCCAAAAAACCAAACCCCTATCCCTAATTGTAAACCTAAACCCTCAGTGTAAAATAGCCTTTTTGCTTGTGGGGACTTGAAATCCCCCACAAGGATAGTAACCCCCCCAGCCACCCCCCAGGATAGTAACCCCAGCCACCCCCCTCCAGCCACCCCCCCAGACCCCCCCCCCCCCCCCCCCCCCCCCCCCCCTCATTCACTGCATTTTCTCTCTGTCAGTATCAGTAAGGTATTTGAAAAAGCCATCTCTCTCTTCACCAGAGCAACTATTTCTTCTCCAATTAGTATTCTAGTGAAACCTGACAGGTCCCCCCCACACACACACACACACACACACACACACACACACACACACGACTAGCATGAGGGTACATAATGTTCTGTTGAGACCTGATCCTCCGTGTATCTCTGTAGGAACAAAGCTGTGTGGATTAGAGTCGGGGCTGGACACACACACACACACACACACACACACACACACACACACACACAATTTAAACCGGCCTAGACAGAGAGGAGAGGGTGAAGAAATAATCATAGAGAGCGAGAGAGAAGAGCAGCACAGTGAGAGATGAGGGGAGAGAGAATAGCAGCACAGTGGGAGATGAGATGAGGAGAGAGAGAGAATAGCAGCACAGTGAGAGATGAGGAGAGAGAGAGAATAGCAGCACAGTGAGAGATGAGGAGAGAGAGAATAGCAGCACAGTGAGAGATGAGGAGAGAGAGAGAATAGCAGCACAGTGGGAGATGAGGAGATGAGGAGAGAGAGAATAGCAGCACAGTGAGAGATGAGATGAGGAGAGAGAGAAGGGCAGCACAGTGAGAGATGGGGAGAGAGAGAATAGCAGCACAGTGAGAGATGAGGAGAGAGAGAATAGCAGCACAGTGAGAGATGAGGAGAGAGAGAATAGCAGCACAGTGAGAGATGAGGAGAGAGAGAATAGCAGCACAGTGAGAGATGAGGAGAGAGAGAGAATAGCAGCACAGTGAGAGATGAGGAGATGAGGGGAGAGAGAGAATAGCAGCACAGTGAGAGATGAGGAGATGAGGGGAGAGAGAGAATAGCAGCACAGTGGGAGATGAGGAGATGAGGAGAGAGAGAGAATAGCAGCACAGTGAGAGATGAGGAGAGAGAGAGAAGGGCAGCACAGTGAGAGATGGGGAGATGAGGGGAGAGAGAAGGGCAGCACAGTGAGAGATGGGGAGATGAGGGGAGAGAGAGAAGGGCATCACAGTGAGAGATGGGGAGATGATGGGAGAGAGAGAAGGGCAGCACAGTGAGAGATGAGATGAGAGAGAGAGAAGAGCATCACAGTGAGAGATGAGGAGATGAGGGGAGAGCATCACAGTGAGAGATGAGGAGAGAGAGAGAAGAGCATCACAGTGAGAGATGAGGAGATGAGGGGAGAGAGAGAAGAGCATCACAGTGAGAGATGAGATGAGGGGAGAGAGAGAAGAGCATCACAGTGAGAGATGAGGAGAGAGAGAATAGCAGCACAGTGGGAGATGAGGAGATGAGGAGAGAAGAGCATCACAGTGAGAGATGAGGAGAGAGAGAATAGCAGCACAGTGAGAGATGAGGAGATGAGGAGAGAGAGAGAATAGCATCACAGTGCGAGATGAGGAGATGAGGGGGGAGAGAGAAGAGCATCACAGTGAGAGATGAGGAGATGAGGGGAGAGAGAGAAGAGCATCACAGTGAGAGATGAGGAGATGAGGGGAGAGAGAGAAGAGCATCACAGTGAGAGATGAGATGAGGGGAGAGAGAGAAGAGCATCACAGTGAGAGATGAGGAGAGAGAGAATAGCAGCACAGTGGGAGATGAGGAGATGAGGAGAGAAGAGCATCACAGTGAGAGATGAGGAGAGAGAGAATAGCAGCACAGTGAGAGATGAGGAGATGAGGAGAGAGAGAGAATAGCATCACAGTGCGAGATGAGGAGATGAGGGGGGAGAGAGAAGAGCATCACAGTGAGAGATGAGGAGATGAGGGGAGAGAGAGAAGAGCAGCACAGTGAGAGATGAGGAGATGAGGGGAGAGAGAGAAGAGCATCACAGTGAGAGATGAGGAGAGAGCATCACAGTGAGAGATGAGATGAGGGGAGAGCATCACAGTGAGAGATGCGGGGATGAGGGGAGAGAATCACAGTGAGAGATGAGGAGAGAGAGAGAAGAGCATCACAGTGAGAGATGGGGAGATGAGGGGAGAGAGAGAAGGGCAGCACAGTGAGAGATGAGGGGAGAGAGAAGAGCAGCACAGTGAGAGATGAGGGGAGAGCATCACAGTGAGAGATGGGGAGATGAGTGGAGAGAGAGAATAGCAGCACAGTGAGAGATGAGGAGATGAGGGGAGAGAGAGAATAGCAGCACAGTGGGGGATGAGGGGAGAGAGAGAATAGCAGCACAGTGAGAGATGAGGGGAGAGAGAGAATAGCAGCACAGTGAGAGATGAGGGGAGAGAGAGAATAGCAGCACAGTGAGAGATGAGGGGATGAGGGGAGAGAGAGAATAGCAGCACAGTGGGAGATGAGGGGAGAGAGAGAATAGCAGCACAGTGAGAGATGAGGAGATGAGGGGAGAGAGAGAATAGCAGCACAGTGAGAGATGAGGAGATGAGGGGAGAGAGAGAATAGCAGCACAGTGAGAGATGAGGGGAGAGAGAGAATAGCAGCACAGTGAGAGATGAGGGGAGAGAGAGAATAGCAGCACAGTGGGAGATGAGGGGAGAGAGAGAATAGCAGCACAGTGAGAGATGAGGAGATGAGGGGAGAGAGAGAAGAGCATCACAGTGAGAGATGAGGAGATGAGGGGAGAGAGAGAATAGCAGCACAGTGGGGGATGAGGGGAGAGAGAGAATAGCAGCACAGTGAGAGATGAGGGGAGAGAGAGAATAGCAGCACAGTGAGAGATGAGGGGATGAGGGGAGAGAGAGAATAGCAGCACAGTGGGAGATGAGGGGAGAGAGAGAATAGCAGCACAGTGAGAGATGAGGAGATGAGGGGAGAGAGAGAATAGCAGCACAGTGAGAGATGAGGAGATGAGGGGAGAGAGAGAATAGCAGCACAGTGAGAGATGAGGGGAGAGAGAGAATAGCAGCACAGTGAGAGATGAGGGGAGAGAGAGAATAGCAGCACAGTGGGAGATGAGGGGAGAGAGAGAATAGCAGCACAGTGGGAGATGAGGAGAGAGAGAGAATAGCAGCACAGTGAGAGATGAGGAGAGAGAGAGAATAGCAGCACAGTGAGAGATGAGGGGATGAGGGGAAAGAGAGAATAGCAGCACAGTGGGAGATGAGGGGATGAGGAGATGAGGAGATGAGGAGATGAGGAGAGAGAGAATGAGGTAAGGAGAACGGGGTTAGAGAAGGCTAAAACACCTCTTTAATAGCTTTTGTCACAGATATCCTGACACCACACACACACACACACACACACACACACACACACACACACACACACACACACACACACACTAGGGCTGGGCGATATGGCCTAAACATATCTCTATTTTAGTTTTTTCAACATTTATAGGTGATTATTATAATAATATTTTATTAATATAGGATTTTTAAATGTTCTCTAAATAATCTTTTTGTACAATTTTAAAGGTAAAATAAACAGTATTTCAAACGGTCAGTAGTATTCTAATGAATTCAGGGCTTGTGTAATTATTACCTCGGCTAAATATGAGCTTTCTACAACCACTCATCATTTAGTTATTTTAATCAAAATAGTTATTTTTGCAATCACTGATCTGGTGTTTTTATAGAAAATGATAACATGTCTCCTGAACAGTCTTATCAAGCACAAGCCCACGTGCTAGTGAGCATCCAGATCATTTTTATATTCCAACGGTAGCCAATCTATTCGCTAGCTGACAAGGCAGAACGGTGGAATTGTTACCAACCCACCCTGTCTGTTTGAACAGCGTGCTAGTCTGTCCAATCAAGTGGCCTACCTTATTTCTCAGAATGATAACAAAGTTGTCCATTTCTTTATATAATTGTGTTTTATGCTTATTGCACGGCTAGTATAACATTCTTCGGGCTAAGATGCCGCTAACGGTACGCGGTACCGCGATGCCTCTTGCAACAAACTGAGCGTTTATTTTCCAGAATCAACGTTCATTGATGCTCTCGTTTTTTTTTTACTAGTGTTTGCTATTTGAGTCTCGATGTGTTTCGGTGTCCATATGACCTATTCTATTGTAACAAACCTCAACTAGCGAGTTGAAACCTCTCGTCAGAGAGGAAGAAGGGATCTCTCATCTTTGTTGTTGCGAGTGACATGGGCGAGGGGCTTGGTGTGTTAATGGGGAAGGTGCACACAGTCAGAGATCTGTACTTAATGACAAGATGCTCATTTCTCCGTCCTAACAATGGGAGTCGTTGTTCCAAAGGCCGGAAGGCAGGTGACAAGCATAGTTCCAAAGTAAGGGCTTATTTTGGACAGATTTTGGTGTGAGTGAAACCTCTTGCTTCGCCTCTTCCTCTCTGACTGCACAGAAGGAGACAAGACCAAGAAGACAACATGAGACCAAAGAGCCAGTAAATGAGACCAAGGAGCCAGTAAATGAGACCAAGAATACAACATGAGACCAAAGCATACATAACATACATTTGAATTAATTGGAGATATGGCCCAGCCCTAACATTGAGTACGTCCCCATATGGCCCAGCCCTAACATAGAGTACGTCCCCATATGGCCCTGCCCTAACACGGAGTACGTCCCCATATGGCCCAGCCCTAACACGGAGTACTTCCCCATATGGCCCTGCCCTAACACGGAGTACGTCCCCATATGGCCCTGCCCTAACACGGAGTACGTCCCCATATGGCCCTGCCCTAACACGGAGTACGTCCCCATATGGCCCTGCCCTAACACGGAGTACGTCCCCATATGGCCCTGCCCTAACACGGAGTACGTCCCCATATGGCCCTGCCCTAACACGGAGTACGTCCCCATATGGCCCTGCCCTAACACGGAGTACGTCCCCATATGGCCCTGCCCTAACACGGAGTACGTCCCCATATGGCCCTGCCCTAACACGGAGTACGTCCCCATATGGCCCTGCCCTAACACGGAGTACGTCCCCATATGGCCCTGCCCTAACACGGAGTACGTCCCCATATGGCCCTGCCCTAACACGGAGTACGTCCCCATATGGCCCTGCCCTAACACGGCGTACGTCCCCATATGGCCCTGCCCTAACACGGCGTACGTCCCCATATGGCCCTGCCCTAACACGGAGTACGGATGGAGACAAGACGACAAGGAGGTGACGGGATACGTGTGCGTGCATGTGTTCTCCAGTCTGACGGAAGGGTGGAACGGGGAGACTATTTGTATGGCAGGCAGCTGGGGAGGACGGGCAGTTACACACACACACACACACACACACACACACACACACACACACACACACACCCTCCCCCACTGAGCGGCGACCTGTGCGATCGATCAGGGCTTTGAGTAGCTCTTCTCCAGCCAGCCTCCCTGCAGCTCTGAAGGATATTCTCTATACACACTCCAACACACACACACACACACACACACACACACACACACACACACACACACACACACACACACACACACACACACACACACACACACACACACACACACACACACACACACACACACACACACACATCACCTTTGTCCTCAGTCTTTGCAGGCTAAGCTAACATCTCCACTGTGATAAGGAGCCTTACTGTTGCAGGCTAAGCTAACATCTCCACTGTAATAAGGAGCCTAGCCCTACTGTTGCAGGCTAAGCTAACATCTCCACTGTAATAAGGAGCCTAGCCCTACTGTTGCAGGCTAAGCTAACATCTCCACTGTAATAAGGAGCCTAGCCCTACTGTTGCAGGCTAAGCTAACATCTCCACTGTAATAAGGAGCCTTACTGTTGCAGGCTAAGCTAACATCTCCACTGTGATAAGGAGCCTTACTGTTGCAGGCTAAGCTAACATCTCCACTGCAATAAGGAGCCTAGCCCTACTGTTGCAGGCTAAGCTAACATCTCCACTATAATAAGGAGCCTAGCCCTACTGTTGCAGGCTAAGCTAACATCTCCACTGTAATAAGGAGCCTTGCTGTTGCAGGCTAAGCTAACATCTCCACTATGATAAGGAGCCTAGCCCTACTGTTGCAGGCTAAGCTAACATCTCCACTGTGATAAGAAGCCTAGCCCTACTGTTGCAGGCTAAGCTAACATCTCCACTGCAATAAGGAGCCTAGCCCTACTGTTGCAGGCTAAGCTAACATCTCCACTGCAATAAGGAGCCTAGCCCTACTGTTGCAGGCTAAGCTAACATCTCCACTATGATAAGGAGCCTAGCCCTACTGTTGCAGGCTAAGCTAACATCTCCACTGCAATAAGGAGCCTTGCCCTACTGTTGCAGGCTAAGCTAACATCTCCACTGTGATAAGGAGCCTAGCCCTACTGTTGCAGGCTAAGCTAACATCTCCACTGCAATAAGGAGCCTAGCCCTACTGTTGCAGGCTAAGCTAACATCTCCACTGCAATAAGGAGCCTAGCCCTACTGTTGCAGGCTAAGCTAACATCTCCACTGCAATAAGGAGCCTAGCCCTACTGTTGCAGGCTAAGCTAACATCTCCACTGTAATAAGGAGCCTAGCCCTACTGTTGCAGTGTCTCTGTCTGCTCAACTAGCTAATGGAAACGACCCGCCTTCCCTCTCTCCTCTCCAACATGGCCGCCTCCTGTGAATAAACGAGACAGTTAATCATCTTAAGGGAGGCAGGGGAGCGGTGGAAGGTTTTCATTATATTATGAGGATGTAAGGGGTGTAACGGTCCACCTGTTCGTACAGAGACCTCGGGTTCGGTCCGCACTGTGAACCCAAATTAATACGTTAAACAATTATTCCCAAAAATGAAACACTAGGGTTTTGCTTCTTGAATAAATCTGAGCTGAAAAAACAACAATATTTCAGACTATTCTGTTAAAACAGCTACAGCCGATCACACGTTGTAATAAAATTCTAAATCTTAATTGGCACATTTCAAACAGTTCTTTAGTGAGGCGCGGCCGGGAACTAGTTCTGTTCGATGGCGAGTGGTCGGGTAGATATTTTTTATTTTATTTAACCTTTTATTTAACTAGGCAAGTAAGTTGAGAACAAATTCTTATTTATAATGACGGCCTACCAGGATAAACCAGGATAATTCTTTGTTTAATTCTCCAGTTTGGTAACATTTAGGCTTCCCAGTAGATTACAACGGTGACGGACAGAGAGAGTATGTCTCCATTGCTCAACCAGAATAGCCTATGGAGCTGCCAAACACCTCAAATATGTTGACGCATTTACGTCGACATCACCCCAGAATTACTGCCACCGGAGCAAGACGGAAACGCACAACAGCAACTTGGTCTCCCCTCTGCACTCAAGCAGCCCTTGGCAGATGATTCTGACCAGTCCAAAGACATTACAGGAGCCATAGATATGTTTATAGTAGCCCGTTCTCCGTGGTCGAGAGGAATAGAGGGTTTCAGCACCTTAGTTGAACGTTCTCGAGCCACGTTACTAACTTCTTCCTCTCGCACCTGTTCCAGCAAACAGGCTGCTCTATAGAAGCAAGCTACAGCTGAAGTTGGCATGGAATTGACCAATGAACCCCGTGTTGGGCTTACTACAGATGGATGGATCTACAGGGAGGGGCTTACTACAGATGGATGGACCTACAGGGAGGGGCTTACTACAGATGGATGGACCTACAGGGAGGGGCTTACTACAGATGGATGGACCTACAGGGCTGTCAGAGAGGGGTTTACTACAGATGGATGGACCTACAGGGCTACAGAGAGGTGCTTACTACAGATGGATGGACCTACAGGGCTGTCAGAGAGGGGTTTACTACAGATGGATGGACCTACAGGGCTGTCAGAGAGGGGTTTACTACAGATGGATGGACCTACAGGGCTGTCAGAGAGGGGTTTACTACAGATGGATGGACCTACAGGGCTGTCAGAGAGGGGTTTACTACAGATGGATGGACCTACAGGGCTGTCAGAGAGGGGTTTACTACAGATGGATGGACCTACAGGGCTGTCAGAGAGGGGTTTACTACAGATGGATGGACCTACAGGGCTGTCAGAGAGGGGTTTACTACAGATGGATGGACCTACAGGGCTGTCAGAGAGGGGTTTACTACAGATGGATGGACCTACAGGGCTGTCAGAGAGGGGTTTACTACAGATGGATGGACCTACAGGGCTGTCAGAGAGGGGTTTACTACAGATGGATGGACCTACAGGGCTGTCAGAGAGGGGTTTACTACAGATGGATGGACCTACAGGGCTGCAGAGAGGGGTTTACTACAGATGGATGGACCTACAGGGCTGTCAGAGAGGGGTTTACTACAGATGGATGGACCTACAGGGCTACAGAGAGGTGTTTACTACAGATGGATGGACCTACAGGGCTACAGAGAGATACTTAACAGTGACAGCCCCTTCACATTACCCAGGAGTGAGAAATTACAAATACTGTGCTACGGACACACACCCTTTTATGAGAGTCACAACTAAACTGTGCATATTTTTCTATTTTGTTAAATCATAATAGCACAGACCTATACCATGATTACGTATTGGTTTCACATACATTATTGCACTTTATTTTTTAACGTTGTTGTTGACTAATCGTGTTTGTTTTTTTTCATTTAAGAAAATCGAAAGTGTGATTTTTAGTTCTGATCAGGTATTTTGAGTCATGATCAAATATGGAGTCACGAAGACCAACACTTTGGATTAAATAAACAAAAATTAACTACGGTAACGGTTGGCATTTCATTTTTTTCAGTTGAACCGAACCTTGACCTCAAAACAGTAATACGTACTGAACCGTGACCTCAAAACAGTAATACCTACTGAACCGTGACCTCAAAACAGTAATACCTACTGAACCGTGACCTCAAAACAGTAATACCTACCGAACCGTGACCTCAAAACAGTAATACCTACCGAACCGTGACCTCAAAACAGCAATACATACCGAACCGTGACCTCAAAACAGCAATACATACCGAACCGTGACCTCAAAACAGCAATACGTACCGAACCGTGACCTCAAAACAGCAATACCTACCGAACCGGGACCTCAAAACAGCAATACGTACCGAACCGTGACCTCAAAACAGCAATACCTACCGAACCTGGACCTCAAAACAGCAATACGTACCGAACCTGGACCTCAAAACAGCAATACCTACCGAACCTGGACCTCAAAACAGCAATACCTACCGAACCTGGACCTCAAAACAGCAATACGTACCGAACCTGGACCTCAAAACAGCAATACCTACCGAACCTGGACCTCAAAACAGCAATACCTACCGAACCTGGACCTCAAAACAGCAATACCTACCGAACCTGGACCTCAAAACAGCAATACCTACCGAACCTGGACCTCAAAACAGCAATACCTACCGAACCTGGACCTCAAAACAGCAATACGTACCGAACCTGGACCTCAAAACAGCAATACGTACCGAACCTGGACCTCAAAACAGCAATACGTACCGAACCTGGACCTCAAAACAGCAATACCTACCGAACCTGGACCTCAAAACAGCAATACCTACCGAACCTGGACCTCAAAACAGTAATACGTACCGAACCGGGACCTCAAAACAGCAATACCTACCGAACCGGGACCTCAAAACAGCAATACCTACCGAACCTGGACCTCAAAACAGCAATACCTACCGAACCTGGACCTCAAAACAGCAATACGTACCGAACCTGGACCTCAAAACAGCAATACCTACCGAACCTGGACCTCAAAACAGCAATACCTACCGAACCTGGACCTCAAAACAGCAATACCTACCGAACCTGGACCTCAAAACAGCAATACCTACCGAACCTGGACCTCAAAACAGCAATACCTACCGAACCTGGACCTCAAAACAGCAATACCTACCGAACCTGGACCTCAAAACAGCAATACGTACCGAACCTGGACCTCAAAACAGCAATACCTACCGAACCTGGACCTCAAAACAGCAATACCTACCGAACCTGGACCTCAAAACAGTAATACGTACCGAACCGGGACCTCAAAACAGCAATACCTACCGAACCTGGACCTCAAAACAGCAATACCTACCGAACCGTGACCTCAAAACAGCAATACCTACCGAACCTGGACCTCAAAACAGCAATACATACCGAACCGTCACCTCAAAACAGCAATACCTACCAAACCTGGACCTCAAAACAGCAATACATACCGAACCGGGACCTGAAAACAGCAATACATACCGAACCTGGACCTCAAAACAGCAATACATACCGAACCGTGACCTCAAAACAGTAATACATACCGAACCGTGACCTCAAAACAGCAATACATACCGAACCGTGACCTCAAAACAGCAATACCTACCGAACCGTGTCCTCAAAACAGCAATACCTACCGAACCGTGTCCTCAAAACAGCAATACCTACCGAACCGTGACCTCAAAACAGTAATACCTACCGAACCTGGACCTCAAAACAGCAATACATACCGAACCGTCACCTCAAAATGGCAATACATACCGAACCGTGACCTCAAAACAGCAATACATACCGAACCTGGACCTCAAAACAGCAATACATACCGAACCGTCACCTCAAAACAGTAATACCTACCGAACCGTGTCCTCAAAACAGCAATACATACCGAACCGTCACCTCAAAACAGTAATACCTACCGAACCTGGACCTCAAAACAGCAATACCTACCGAACCTGGACCTCAAAACAGTAATACATACCGAACCTGGACCTCAAAACAGTAATACATACCGAACCTGGACCTCAAAACAGCAATACATACCGAACCTGGACCTCAAAACAGTAATGCATACCGAACCTGGACCTCAAAACAGTAATACCTACCGAACCGTGACCTCAAAACAGTAATACATACCGAACCGTGACCTCAAAACAGCAATACGTACCGAACCGTCACCTCAAAACAGCAATACATACCGAACCTGGACCTCAAAACAGCAATACATACCGAACCTGGACCTCAAAACAGCAATACATACCGAACCGTCACCTCAAAACAGCAATACATACCGAACCGTCACCTCAAAACAGCAATACATACCGAACCGTCACCTCAAAACAGCAATACATACCGAACCTGGACCTCAAAACAGCAATACATACCGAACCTGGACCTCAAAACAGCAATACATACCGAACCGTGTCCTCAAAACAGCAATACATACCGAACCTGGACCTCAAAACAGCAATACATACCGAACCGTGACCTCAAAACAGCAATACATACCGAACCGTGACCTCAAAACAGCAATACATACCGAACCGTCACCTCAAAACAGTAATACATACCGAACCGTGACCTCAAAACAGCAATACATACCGAACCGTGACCTCAAAACAGTAATACATACCGAACCGTGACCTCAAAACAGCAATACATACCGAACCGTGACCTCAAAACAGTAATACATACCGAACCGTGACCTCAAAACAGCAATACATACCGAACCGTGACCTCAAAACAGCAATACATACCGAACCTGGACCTCAAAACAGCAATACATACCGAACCGTGACCTCAAAACAGTAATACCTACTGAACCGTGACCTCAAAACAGCAATACATACCGAACCGTCACCTCAAAACAGCAATACATACCGAACCGTCACCTCAAAACAGCAATACCTACCGAACCTGGACCTCAAAACAGCAATACCTACCGAACCGTGACCTCAAAACAGTAATACCTACCGAACCGTGACCTCAAAACAGTAATACATACCGAACCGTGACCTCAAAACAGCAATACCTACCGAACCTGGACCTCAAAACAGCAATACATACCGAACCGTGACCTCAAAACAGCAATACATATCGAACCGTGACCTCAAAACAGCAATACATACCGAACCGTGACCTCAAAACAGCAATACATACCGAACCGTCACCTCAAAACAGCAATACATACCGAACCTGGACCTCAAAACAGCAATACATACCGAACCGCGACCTCAAAACAGCAATACATACCGAACCGTGACCTCAAAACAGCAATACATACCGAACCTGGACCTCAAAACAGCAATACATACCAAACCGTGTCCTCAAAACAGCAATACATACCGAACCGTCACCTCAAAACAGCAATACATACCGAACCGTGACCTCAAAACAGCAATACATACCGAACCGTCACCTCAAAACAGCAATACATACCGAACCGGGACCTCAAAACAGTAATACCTACTGAACCGTGACCTCAAAACAGTAATACATACCGAACCGTGACCTCAAAACAGTAATACATACCGAACCTGGACCTCAAAACAGCAATACATACCGAACCGGGACCTCAAAACAGTAATACATACCGAACCTGGACCTCAAAACAGTAATACATACCGAACCGTGTCCTCAAAACAGTAATACATACCGAACCGTGACCTCAAAACAGTAATACATACCGAACCGTGACCTCAAAACAGCAATACATACCGAACCGTGACCTCAAAACAGTAATACATACCGAACCGTGACCTCAAAACAGCAATACATACCGAACCGTGACCTCAAAACAGCAATACATACCGAACCTGGACCTCAAAACAGCAATACATACCGAACCGTGACCTCAAAACAGTAATACCTACTGAACCGTGACCTCAAAACAGCAATACATACCGAACCGTCACCTCAAAACAGCAATACATACCGAACCGTCACCTCAAAACAGCAATACCTACCGAACCTGGACCTCAAAACAGCAATACCTACCGAACCGTGACCTCAAAACAGTAATACCTACCGAACCGTGACCTCAAAACAGTAATACATACCGAACCGTGACCTCAAAACAGCAATACCTACCGAACCTGGACCTCAAAACAGCAATACATACCGAACCGTGACCTCAAAACAGCAATACATATCGAACCGTGACCTCAAAACAGCAATACATACCGAACCGTGACCTCAAAACAGCAATACATACCGAACCGTCACCTCAAAACAGCAATACATACCGAACCTGGACCTCAAAACAGCAATACATACCGAACCGCGACCTCAAAACAGCAATACATACCGAACCGTGACCTCAAAACAGCAATACATACCGAACCTGGACCTCAAAACAGCAATACATACCAAACCGTGTCCTCAAAACAGCAATACATACCGAACCGTCACCTCAAAACAGCAATACATACCGAACCGTGACCTCAAAACAGCAATACATACCGAACCGTCACCTCAAAACAGCAATACATACCGAACCGGGACCTCAAAACAGTAATACCTACTGAACCGTGACCTCAAAACAGTAATACATACCGAACCGTGACCTCAAAACAGTAATACATACCGAACCTGGACCTCAAAACAGCAATACATACCGAACCGGGACCTCAAAACAGTAATACATACCGAACCTGGACCTCAAAACAGTAATACATACCGAACCGTGTCCTCAAAACAGTAATACATACCGAACCTGGACCTCAAAACAGCAATACATACCGAACCTGGACCTCAAAACAGTAATACATACCGAACCGGGACCTCAAAACAGCAATACATACCGAACCGTGACCTCAAAACAGTAATACATACCGAACCGGGACCTCAAAACAGCAATACATACCGAACCGTGACCTCAAAACAGCAATACATACCGAACCGTGACCTCAAAACAGCAATACATACCGAACCGTGACCTCAAAACAGTAATACATACCGAACCGTCACCTCAAAACAGCAATACATACCGAACCGTGACCTCAAAACAGTAATACATACCGAACCGTGACCTCAAAACAGCAATACATACCGAACCGTGACCTCAAAACAGTAATACATACCGAACCGTCACCTCAAAACAGCAATACATACCGAACCGTCACCTCAAAACAGCAATACATACCGAACCTGGACCTCAAAACAGCAATACATACCGAACCGTTCCACCCCTATGATGATGCCTCGGTGTACTGTACTGGCATGTGTTTCAACCCGTTGTGATGGTATCATTTGTAGAGTAGGAGACGAGGGCCTCAGCTCTGTCCCATGGAGGCTGGGGGTCGGGGGTCGGGGAGGTTGGACAGCTGGCACCTCACTCTGCACAGCCACCCTATAGCCTGGGGGAGTGTGTGCTGTCTGTAGTTAAAACAAGCAGAAGGATGTCCCCTGGTTACATTCTAAAGCCTCGATTCCATCTGAAATACACAGATACATTCTTGAATACTTTATGACTTTATCTTCCAGATTGGTAAAATGAGTTGGTTAGTGGTGTACCGGCACAAATATTCGTACATAGCTGTTCGGTTGAAATCCCTCTCCATCGGTGGTCTGTTTTCCATATTGTGTGTCACTAGACCAGAGGTTTAACATTTAACCAAGTATAATCCGAACCTAGACCAGAGGTTTAACATTTAACCAAGTATAATCCCAACCCGGGTTTTGGTCTGCTTAAACTGCAAATATCTAGCCGTCGTGCACACACCGTGCACACACACACACACGCCATGCACACACCGTGCACACACACACACACGCCATGCACACACCGTGCACACACACACACACACGCCATGCACACACCGTGCACACACACACACACGCCATGCACACACCGTGCACACACACACGCCATGCACACACCGTGCACACTTGTACGCACACACACGCCGCACACACACACACACACACGCGCTGCGCACACATACCGCATACACACACCGCACACACATACACACCGTGCACACGCCACGCACACACACACACACGCCACGCACACACACACACACACACACGCTGCGCACACATACCGCACACACACCGCACACATTGTTCAATGCGCACTGTGAACCCGAATGAATACAAAAATATATATATATGTACTTAATAATGTTAGGTCTCAGCTACGTTGTAGTAGGTCTATAGGCTGTGTCTCAGCTACGTTGTAGTAGGTCTATAGGCTGTGTCTCAGCTACGTTGTAGTAGGTCTATAGGCTGTGTCTCAACTTGTCTGTGGCCTCAAGGAGAGCCTGTTGCTCTTCAGGTGTCCTTGGACTCCCAGATGGTGGGATGTAGTCACCTATGCATTCCCTGAAGAGTGATGATCCTATTCATAGACAAAGGAATCAATTTCTGGACCATTCAACACGTTAAGATGTGGATGTCCTGAAGAGTAATGTACAGCTTCCTAGAAGAGTCGTTTAAAAAAAACAACGTTTCGGATCTTGACTAGTTTGAGGTGAAACAGAACCTCCTTGTGATTCATTCTCCTACCATATCCTGTTTATTCTCTCTGTTTCCAGTGAGAGGACAGCCTCAGGGCTCTATAAAATCAGTTACATATTTTTTTTGCCTGATTCAGTTTTAGTTTTTCTCCAAATTTCGTTCTCCGTTTTGTTTTTTCCAGGCTTCAATTTTTTTCCGGTTTTCGTTCCCAAAATCACACTTAAAAAAAAAAAAAAAAAATAGAAAAACAACTAAATTGTATGTTCTACGTCAACAACAATGCTTAAACCACATCGAGAGATCGTTTTTGAAGTAAGGGAAAAATGTAATAAAATGTGTATTTTGGGGTGTTGTTACCCTTTAATTCCAGTGTGCATCAGCCAGAGATAGCTGTTTGGTTCGCTGTGTTTCTGAAAACCTCGTGATTGCAGAGTTTGCAAAACAAGTGGATACAAATAATCATGACATCGTTTTGACAGATAGACAAAGGCTACTTTGTAGTTAACATTTAATTGAGAAGGTTTTTTGGGAACAGCCTTTCCATCTACCAGCAGTCAGTTATCATTAGTATTGTCGCTGACGGCTACACACAGTGTAGACTAGACACTCTGTGTGTATCCCCATGGAGCGATAGTGAAGAAAGCCTGGATGATGTCTTGTAGTGAAATCTAACCGACTGCCGACTGACCGCCTCAGTCTGGTGCAGATTTCTAATTTGCGAAGACTTGACTTGTCTGACCCTCTGTTCTTTTGCTACCCAAGAGACTTGTCAGCTGATGTACACTACCATTTCTGATCTAAGATCAGTTGAGTTTTTTAATCATAATGAATACAATTATATGTACGGGGGAGACCTGATCCTAGATCAGCACTCCAAGCTCCTGGCCTGGCTGTGCTGTAGCAGAGGGAATAAGGTGGAGGTGAATGGTTGAACCATGTGGGGGTTCACGCTGTTCTGCTCTGGTGGGCTGAGGATCCGCTCCCCGCCCGTAGCGGGCTGAGGATCCGCTCCCCGCCCGTAGCGGGCTGAGGATCCGCTCCCCGCCCGTAGCGGGCTGAGGATCCGCTCCCCCCCCCCGCCCGTATGTGTCAAGTAATTAGCTTTTTGTTTTCTCATGATTTGGTTGGGTTTAATTGTGATGCTGTCCTGGGGCTCTGTGGGTCTCTCTCCCACCCTTCCTCTCTTCTCTCCCTCCTTCCTCCTCCCTCCATCTCTCCCTCCTCTCTCTCCAGCATCCCTGTGGTTCTATTATTGCATTCCTCCAGCTCTTTAATTTGAGGATCAGCAAACTGAGGTGCCAGCCAGCTCCCAAAGCCTTGCTCTCTCTGCGCGTGCGTGAGACGTGACTGTGTGTGAGAGAGAGAGAGAGAGAGAGCAGGGTTTTCAAGTTGTTGCTTTATTGGTCTAGAGGTGTTTTAAATTAGACCTGCTTCACAGCCTCTGGAGAAGGGGACACAGGGGAGGAGAGGCAGGAGGGGGGCACAGCGGAGGAGAGGCAGGAGGGGGGCACAGCGGAGGAGAGGGGCACAGCGGAGGAGAGGCAGGAGGGGGGCACAGCGGAGGAGAGGCAGGAGGGGGGCACAGCGGAGGAGAGGCAGGAGGGGGGCACAGCGGAGGAGAGGCAGGAGGGGGGCACAGCGGAGGAGAGGGGCACAGCGGAGGAGAGGCAGGAGGGGGACACAGCGGAGGAGAGGCAGGAAGGGGACACAGCGGAGGAGAGGCAGGAAGGGGACACAGCGGAGGAGAGGCAGGAGGGGGGCACAGCGGAGGAGAGGCAGGAAGGGGACACAGCGGAGGAGAGGCAGGAGGGGGGCACAGCGGAGGAGAGGCAGGAGGGGGGCACAGCGGAGGAGAGGCAGGAGGGGGGCACAGCGGAGGAGAGGCAGGAGGGGGGCACAGCGGAGGAGAGGCAGGAGGGGGGCACAGCGGAGGAGAGGCAGGAGGGGGGACACAGCGGAGGAGAGGCAGGAGGGGGGACACAGCGGAGGAGAGGCAGGAGGGGGGACACAGCGGAGGAGAGGCAGGAGGGGGGACACAGCGGAGGAGAGGCAGGAGGGGGGACACAGCGGAGGAGAGGCAGGAGGGGGGACACAGCGGAGGAGAGGCAGGAGGGGGGACACAGCGGAGGAGAGGCAGGAGGGGGGACACAGCGGAGGAGAGGCAGGAGGGGGGCACAGCGGAGGAGAGGCAGGAGGGGGGCACAGCGGAGGAGAGGCAGGAGGGGGGCACAGCGGAGGAGAGGCAGGAGGGGGGCACAGCGGAGGAGAGGCAGGAGGGGGGCACAGCGGAGGAGAGGCAGGAGGGGGGCACAGCGGAGGAGAGGCAGGAGGGGGGCACAGCGGAGGAGAGGCAGGAGGGGGGCACAGCGGAGGAGAGGCAGGAGGGGGGCACAGCGGAGGAGAGGCAGGAGGGGGGCACAGCGGAGGAGAGGCAGGAGGGGGGCACAGCGGAGGAGAGGCAGGAGGGGGGCACAGCGGAGGAGAGGCAGGAGGGGGGCACAGCGGAGGAGAGGCAGGAGGGGGACACAGCGGAGGAGAGGCAGGAGGGGGGGGTGATAAAGGAGTAACCCCCCCCACACATACACACACACACCTCCCCTCTCTCCACCTCTCTCATGAATATTCAGGCAAGTAAACTTAGCACAATCAGCAGTGTCGCAGTACAACTGGCTGCCACCAGATCAGATTACAGTAGACCAGGGTTTCCGCGTAGCCTGTAATTGGCCGATAAAAAAAATGAATAACTAAAAGCCGATAAATAAAATTGTTGCCGTCCAAATTGACCGGGAGAAAAAAAACTACTCCTTTGCTTTTATACCAGTCGATGGAAATGCATTTGACCGTCATGCTTATCGGTCTACGGGTTAATTTGCATAATTTTGTGGATCTAAATTGGTGCTTGTGTATTTCCGTTAGTCATCATGTACTGTCTTATTTTATCACACAGCATGCAGAGCCTATTTTGAGCGGAATTTCCCCTCAGCTCATTGCTGCTGGAGTGAGACGTGCTTTTATATAGGGCCAGTCATTGCAACAATTCTAAAAGCAATTGCGTGTTAACTGTTTTGATGGCCCGGATTTAAAAAGAGCTACTATTTTTATTTCTCAACTGGTAATTGAAGTGTACCTCCCATTCACCATTCAAGTGCATAGGCCACTGTTTAGAATGGTGTTTTCCCAGGTGTGTTGTTTAGAAAGGTGTTTTCCCAGGTCCGCTGTTTAGAATGGTGTTTTGCCAGGTCCGCTGTTTAGAAAGGTGTTTTCCCAGGTCCGCTGTTTAGAATGGTGTTTTGCCAGGTCCGCTGTTTAGAATGGTGTTTTGCCAGGTCCGCTGTTTAGAATGGTGTTTTGCCAGGTCCGCTGTTTAGAATGGTGTTTTGCCAGGTCCGCTGTTTAGAATGGTGTTTTGTCAGGTCCGCTGTTTAGAATGGTGTTTTGTCAGGTCCGCTGTTTAGAATGGTGTTTTGTCAGGTCCGCTGTTTAGAATGGTGTTTTGTCAGGTCCGCTGTTTAGAATGGTGTTTTGTCAGGTCCGCTGTTTAGAATGGTGTTTTGTCAGGTCCGCTGTTTAGAATGGTGTTTTGCCAGGTCCGCTGTTTAGAATGGTGTTTTGCCAGGTCCGCTGTTTAGAATGGTGTTTTGCCAGGTCCGCTGTTTAGAATGGTGTTTTGCCAGGTCCGCTGTTTAGAATGGTGTTTTGTCAGGTCCGCTGTTTAGAATGGTGTTTTGTCAGGTCCGCTGTTTAGAATGGTGTTTTGCCAGGTCTGCTGTTTAGAATTGTATTTTGGCAAATTTTTTAAAATTACTCTTTGACTGCTTCATTACAGGAGTTGCGTGTTCTGTTAAGATAAATTACTATCATGTAAATGTGATTTCTGTCATTCTGATCACAGTGGGTGAGTTATCGACCCGATGCATATGGGTCCGGTAATATCTCAAATGGCTGGTAAATTCTTCCCCAAGATGTTGTCTGGCGCCACATTTTCTTGAAGGAAACCCTGCAGTAGACGGAGGAGGAAACCCCGCGGTAGACGGAGGAGGAAACCCCGCGGTAGACGGAGGAGGAAACCCCGCAGTAGACGGAGGAGGAAACCCCGCAGTAGACGGAGGAGGAAACCCCGCGGTAGACGGAGGAGGAAACCCCGCAGTAGACGGAGGAGGAAACCCCGCAGTAGACGGAGGAGGAAACCCCGCGGTAGACGGAGGAGGAAACCCCGCGGTAGACGGAGGAGGAAACCCCGCGGTGGACGGAGGAGGAAACCCCGCGGTGGACGGAGGAGGAAACCCCGCGGTGGACGGAGGAGGAAACCCCGCGGTGGACGGAGGAGGAAACCCCGCGGTGGACGGAGGAGGAAACCCCGCGGTGGACGGAGGAGGAAACCCCGCGGTGGACGGAGGAGGAAACCCCGCGGTGGACGGAGGAGGAAACCCCGCGGTGGACGGAGGAGGAAACCCCGCGGTGGACGGAGGAGGAAACCCCGCGGTGGACGGAGGAGGAAACCCCGCGGTGGACGGAGGAGGAAACCCCGCGGTGGACGGAGGAGGAAACCCCGCGGTGGACGGAGGAGGAAACCCCGCCGTGGACGGAGGAGGAAACCCAGATCAGGGCCTCGTTTCCCAGCTGAGATGAGACTTGAGCATTACAATGATCAGACCAGTTGCATCGAGAAAACAATTTTTTTGTCTGTTGCCACTACTATTGCCCTTTAACCTTGTTGTATTCCCCCCCCCCCCCTTCAAAATGACCACAATGGAAATAAGCTGTTCAGCTTTATTGTGTTATACAATTTAATAAAAGGATCGAGTATGTGTCGTCGTCACCGGCTGGAGCTCCCTTATGTATTTACATTCAATCAACCGTTATTTACCTGCTGATTTTCTAAGTGTTTTCCAAACAAACACGCAGAGAGAATGTTCCGTAAGGGCGTCGTTAGACCAGCGGTCCATACTGATAGGATCCAATGAGAGAGAATGTTCCGTAAGGGCGTCGTCAGACCAGTGGTCCATACTGATAGGATCCAATGAGAGAGAATGTTCCGTAAGGGCGTCGTCAGACCAGCGGTCCATACTGATAGGGTCCAATGAGAGAGAATGTTCCGTAAGGGCGTCGTCAGACCAGTGGTCCATACTGATAGGATCCAATGAGAGAGAATGTTCCGTAAGGGCGTCGTCAGACCAGCGGTCCATACTGATAGGGTCCAATGAGAGAGAATGTTCCGTAAGGGCGTCGTCAGACCAGTGGTCCATACTGATAGGATCCAATGAGAGAGAATGTTCCGTAAGGGCGTCGTCAGACCAGCGGTCCATACTGATAGGGTCCAATGAGAGAGAATGTTCCGTAAGGGCGTCGTCAGACCAGTGGTCCATACTGATAGGATCCAATGAGAGAGAATGTTCCGTAAGGGCGTCGTCAGACCAGTGGTCCATACTGATAGGATCCAATGAGAGAGAATGTTCCGTAAGGGCGTCGTCAGACCAGTGGTCCATACTGATAGGATCCAATGAGAGAGAATGTTCCGTAAGGGCGTCGTCAGACCAGTGGTCCATACTGATAGGATCCAATGAGAGAGAATGTTCCGTAAGGGCGTCGTTAGACCAGTGGTCCATACTGATAGGATTCAATGAAAGACGGAGCTGTTCTCAGATCAGCTTTCTCCATTCAAATCTTACCTTTATTTTTAGAATATTTCTAAATGTTCTGAAGAATGATCAGGTACTAGAGAGATTTATTTTGGGGCGGCAGGTAGCCTAAGTGGTTAGAGCATTGGGCCAGTAACCGAAAGGTTGCTGGATCGAATCCCAGAGCTGACAAAGTAAAAAATCTGTCTTTCTGCCCCCTGAACAAAGCAGTCATTGTAAATGATAATTTGTTCTTAACTGACCAGTTAAATAAAAGGTAAAAAAATAAAAAAAAAATGGCTGCAAAAAGGCCATTGGTGGAAAAAGTGCCCAAAGATACCTTAATAAAAAATGACTTGAGTAAAAGTGAAAGTCACCCAGTAAAATATTATTTGAGTAAAAGTATTTGGTTTTAAATATACTTAAGTATCAAAAGTAAAAAATAATTTCAAATTGCTTATATTAAGCAAACCAGACATGTTTTATTTATTTTATTTACGGATAGCCAGGGTCACACTCCCAACACACAGACATATTTTACAAACAAAGCATTTGTGTTTAGTGAGTCCATCAATCAGATCAGAGGCAGTAGGGATGACCAGGGATGTTCTCTGTTTAGTGAGTCCATCAATCAGATCAGAGGCAGTAGGGATGACCAGGGATGTTCTCTGTTTAGTGAGTCCACCAGATCAGAGATGTTCTCTGTTTAATGAGTCCATCAATCAGATCAGAGGCAGTAAGGATGACCAGGGATGTTCTCTGTTTAGTGAGTCCACCAGATCAGAGGGAGTAGGGATGACCAGGGATGTTCTCTGTTTAGTGAGTCCTCCAGATCAGAGGCAGTAGGGATGTTCTCTGTTTAGTGAGTCCACCAGATCAGATGCAGTAGGGATGACCAGGGATGTTCTCTGTTTAGTGAGTCCACCAGATCAGAGGCAGTAGAGATGACCAGGGATGTTCTCTGTTTAGTGAGTCCTCCAGATCAGAGGCAGTAGAGATGACCAGGGATGTTCTCTGTTTAGTGAGTCCTCCAGATCAGAGGCAGTAGAGATGACCAGGGATGTTCTCTGTTTAGTGAGTCCTCCAGATCAGAGGCAGTAGGGATGACCAGGGATGTTCTCTGTTTAGTGAGTCCACCAGATCAGAGGCAGTAGGGATGACCAGGGATGTTCTCTGTTTAGTGAGTCCACCAGATCAGAGGCAGTAGAGATGACCAGGGATGTTCTCTGTTTAGTGAGTCCTCCAGATCAGAGGCAGTAGGGACGACCAGGGATGTTCTCTGTTTAGTGAGTCCACCAGATCAGAGGCAATAGGGATGACCAGGGATGTTCTCTGTTTAGTGAGTCCACCAGATCAGAGGCAGTAGAGATGACCAGGGATGTTCTCTGTTTAGTGAGTCCATCAGATCAGAGGCAGTAGAGATGACCAGGGATGTTCTCTGTTTAGTGAGTCCTCCAGATCAGAGGCAGTAGGGATGACCAGGGATGTTCTCTGTTTAGTGAGTCCTCCAGATCAGAGGCAGTAGGGATGACCAGGGATGTTCTCTGTTTAGTGAGTCCTCCAGATCAGAGGCAGTAGGGATGACCAGGGATGTTCTCTGTTTAGTGAGTCCACCAGATCAGAGGCAGTAGAGATGACCAGGGATGTTCTCTGTTTAGTGAGTCCTCCAGATCAGAGGCAGTAGAGATGACCAGGGATGTTCTCTGTTTAGTGAGTCCTCCAGATCAGAGGCAGTAGGGACGACCAGGGATGTTCTCTGTTTAGTGAGTCCACCAGATCAGATGCAATAGGGATGACCAGGGATGTTCTCTGTTTAGTGAGTCCACCAGATCAGAGGCAGTAGAGATGACCAGGGATGTTCTCTGTTTAGTGAGTCCATCAGATCAGAGGCAGTAGAGATGACCAGGGATGTTCTCTGTTTAGTGAGTCCTCCAGATCAGAGGCAGTAGGGATGACCAGGGATGTTCTCTGTTTAGTGAGTCCTCCAGATCAGAGGCAGTAGGGATGACCAGGGATGTTCTCTGTTTAGTGAGTCCTCCAGATCAGAGGCAGTAGGGATGACCAGGGATGTTCTCTGTTTAGTGAGTCCTCCAGATCAGAGGCAGTAGGGATGACCAGGGATGTTCTCTGTTTAGTGAGTCCTCCAGATCAGAGGCAGTAGGGATGACCAGGGATGTTCTCTGTTTAGTGAACCCACCAGATCAGAGGCAGTAGGGATGACCAGGGATGTTCTCTGTTTAGTGAGTCCACCAGATCAGAGGCAGTAGAGATGACCAGGGATGTTCTCTGTTTAGTGAGTCCTCCAGATCAGAGGCAGTAGAGATGACCAGGGATGTTCTCTGTTTAGTGAGTCCTCCAGATCAGAGGCAGTAGGGACGACCAGGGATGTTCTCTGTTTAGTGAGTCCACCAGATCAGAGGCAATAGGGATGACCAGGGATGTTCTCTGTTTAGTGAGTCCACCAGATCAGATGCAGTAGGGATGACCAGGGATGTTCTCTGTTTAGTGAGTCCACCAGATCAGAGGCAGTAGAGATGACCAGGGATGTTCTCTGTTTAGTGAGTCCTCCAGATCAGAGGCAGTAGGGACGACCAGGGATGTTCTCTGTTTAGTGAGTCCACCAGATCAGAGGCAATAGGGATGACCAGGGATGTTCTCTGTTTAGTGAGTCCACCAGATCAGAGGCAGTAGAGATGACCAGGGATGTTCTCTGTTTAGTGAGTCCATCAGATCAGAGGCAGTAGAGATGACCAGGGATGTTCTCTGTTTAGTGAGTCCTCCAGATCAGAGGCAGTAGGGATGACCAGGGATGTTCTCTGTTTAGTGAGTCCTCCAGATCAGAGGCAGTAGGGATGACCAGGGATGTTCTCTGTTTAGTGAGTCCTCCAGATCAGAGGCAGTAGAGATGACCAGGGATGTTCTCTGTTTAGTGAGTCCTCCAGATCAGAGGCAGTAGGGACGACCAGGGATGTTCTCTGTTTAGTGAGTCCACCAGATCAGATGCAATAGGGATGACCAGGGATGTTCTCTGTTTAGTGAGTCCACCAGATCAGAGGCAGTAGAGATGACCAGGGATGTTCTCTGTTTAGTGAGTCCATCAGATCAGAGGCAGTAGAGATGACCAGGGATGTTCTCTGTTTAGTGAGTCCTCCAGATCAGAGGCAGTAGGGATGACCAGGGATGTTCTCTGTTTAGTGAGTCCTCCAGATCAGATGCAATAGGGATGACCAGGGATGTTCTCTGTTTAGTGAACCCACCAGATCAGAGGCAGTAGGGATGACCAGGGATGTTCTCTGTTTAGTGAGTCCACCAGATCAGAGGCAGTAGAGATGACCAGGGATGTTCTCTGTTTAGTGAGTCCTCCAGATCAGAGGCAGTAGAGATGACCAGGGATGTTCTCTGTTTAGTGAGTCCTCCAGATCAGAGGCAGTAGGGACGACCAGGGATGTTCTCTGTTTAGTGAGTCCACCAGATCAGAGGCAATAGGGATGACCAGGGATGTTCTCTGTTTAGTGAGTCCACCAGATCAGAGGCAGTAGGGATGACCAGGGATGTTCTCTGTTTAGTGAGTCCACCAGATCAGAGGCAGTAGAGATGACCAGGGATGTTCTCTGTTTAGTGAGTCCTCCAGATCAGAGGCAGTAGGGATGACCAGGGATGTTCTCTGTTTAGTGAGTCCTCCAGATCAGAGGCAGTAGGGATGACCAGGGATGTTCTCTGTTTAGTGAGTCCACCAGATCAGAGGCAGTAGGGATGACCAGGGATGTTCTCTGTTTAGTGAGTCCACCAGATCAGATGCAGTAGGGATGACTAGGGATGTTCTCTGTTTAGCGAGTCCACCAGATCAGAGGCAGTAGGGATGACCAGGGATGATCTCTGTTTAGTGAGTCCTCCAGATCAGAGGCAGTAGGGATGACCAGGGATGTTCTCTGTTTAGTGAGTCCACCAGATCAGAGGCAGTAGAGATGACCAGGGATGTTCTCTGTTTAGTGAGTCCTCCAGATCAGAGGCAGTAGAGATGACCAGGGATGTTCTCTGTTTAGTGAGTCCTCCAGATCAGAGGCAGTAGGGATGACCAGGGATGTTCTCTGTTTAGTGAGTCCTCCAGATCAGAGGCAGTAGGGATGACCAGGGATGTTCTCTGTTTAGTGAGTCCTCCAGATCAGAGGCAGTAGGGATGACCAGGGATGTTCTCTGTTTAGTGAGTCCTCCAGATCAGAGGCAGTAGGGATGACCAGGGATGTTCTCTGTTTAGTGAGTCCTCCAGATCAGAGGCAGTAGGGATGACCAGGGATGTTCTCTGTTTAGTGAGTCCACCAGATCAGAGGCAATAGGGATGACCAGGGATGTTCTCTGTTTAGTGAGTCCACCAGATCAGAGGCAGTAGGGATGACCAGGGATGTTCTCTGTTTAGTGAGTCCACCAGATCAGAGGCAGTAGAGATGACCAGGGATGTTCTCTGTTTAGTGAGTCCTCCAGATCAGAGGCAGTAGGGATGACCAGGGATGTTCTCTGTTTAGTGAGTCCTCCAGATCAGAGGCAGTAGGGATGACCAGGGATGTTCTCTGTTTAGTGAGTCCACCAGATCAGAGGCAGTAGGGATGACCAGGGATGTTCTCTGTTTAGTGAGTCCACCAGATCAGATGCAGTAGGGATGACTAGGGATGTTCTCTGTTTAGCGAGTCCACCAGATCAGAGGCAGTAGGGATGACCAGGGATGATCTCTGTTTAGTGAGTCCTCCAGATCAGAGGCAGTAGGGATGACCAGGGATGTTCTCTGTTTAGTGAGTCCACCAGATCAGAGGCAGTAGAGATGACCAGGGATGTTCTCTGTTTAGTGAGTCCTCCAGATCAGAGGCAGTAGAGATGACCAGGGATGTTCTCTGTTTAGTGAGTCCTCCAGATCAGAGGCAGTAGGGACGACCAGGGATGTTCTCTGTTTAGTGAGTCCACCAGATCAGAGGCAGTAGGGATGACCAGGGATGTTCTCTGTTTAGTGAGTCCACCAGATCAGAGGCAGTAGAGATGACCAGGGATGTTCTCTGTTTAGTGAGTCCATCAGATCAGAGGCAGTAGAGATGACCAGGGATGTTCTCTGTTTAGTGAGTCCTCCAGATCAGAGGCAGTAGGGATGACCAGGGATGTTCTCTGTTTAGTGAGTCCTCCAGATCAGAGGCAGTAGGGATGACCAGGGATGTTCTCTGTTTAGTGAGTCCTCCAGATCAGAGGCAGTAGGGATGACCAGGGATGTTCTCTGTTTAGTGAGTCCATCAATCAGATCAGAGGCAGTAGGGATGACCAGGGATGTTCTCTGTTTAGTGAGTCCACCAGATCAGAGGCAGTAGGGATGACCAGGGATGTTCTCTGTTTAGTGAGTCCACCAGATCAGAGGCAGTAGAGATGACCAGGGATGTTCTCTGTTTAGTGAGTCCTCCAGATCAGATGCAGTAGGGATGACCAGGGATGTTCTCTGTTTAGTGAGTCCACCAGATCAGAGGCAGTAGGGATGACCAGGGATGTTCTCTGTTTAGTGAGTCCACCAGATCAGATGCAGTAGGGATGACCAGGGATGTTCTCTGTTTAGTGAGTCCACCAGATCAGAGGCAGTAGGGATGACCAGGGATGTTCTCTGTTTAGTGAGTCCACCAGATCAGAGGCAGTAGTGATGACCAGGGATGTTCTCTGTTTAGTGAGTCCACCAGATCAGAGGCAGTAGGGATGACCAGGGATGATCTCTGTTTAGTGAGTCCTCCAGATCAGAGGCAGTAGAGATGACCAGCGATGTTCTCTTGATAAATATGTGAATTGGACAATTTTTTCTGTCCAGCTAAGTATTCAACAAGTTGTCAAATATAAATAGTAAAGTAAAGATACCCACCTACTTCAAGTAGTACTTTCAAGTATTTTTTACCTAAGTACATTCCACTACTGAAATAGGCTATTGAGGAGGCCGCTTATGCTTACCCAATAATAATGCTCGGAATCACATCATTGCACACATGTTGTCACAGATCATGAAACACATTGAGGCAGAAGTTGTACAGTAGCCTAGTTGCAAAATGGAACACGATTGGGAAGGAAAGATACCTAGTTTATGTGTAACTCTGTGTTGTTTTTAGGTCGCACTGCTTTGCTTTATCTTGACCAGGTCGCAGTTATAAATGAGAACTTGTTCTTAACTAGCCTACCTGGTGAAATAAAGGTGAAATAAAATAATTAAATAATAAATAGTCAGTTGTCCAACCGAATGCATTCAACTGAAACGTGTCTTCCTCGTTTTAATTTCAACCCCTCGGACTCAGAGAGGGGGGGGGGGGGGTTGCCTTAATCGACATCCACGTCATCGGCGACCCGGGGAAACAGTGGGTTAACTGCCTTGCTCAGGTGCAGAACGACAGATTTTTACCTTGTCATCTCGGGGATTCGATCCAGCAAACTTTTGGTTTACGATCCCAACGCTCCTACCCGCCAGTGAACATGAAATTGTCTATATAGGTTCATGTAGCTCATTATATTTTAATGCAGTGGTCTCAGTTTTCATTTAAAGCATCATTTATCCTTCACTTGTTGGTAACGATTGCAAATACTTTGGAAACGTTTGTTTTTTTTGTATTCAACTTCATTCTAAAGTTATCAGCAGTCAGACAGATAGAATCAAGATGTTTAGGGCAGAAAGCATCTGACGATGCGATTGGTCTGGATGACGCGTAGAAGTGCGAAAGGTTTTTAACAGCAACGTTACTAACGAAGGTTCTGGGAAACAGCTCGGCTACTAAAGATTCATCGTAAGAAGAAGGTTCTAACGATCTTAACGCTACGAAGGCTCTGAGAAACGAGGCCCTGTACAGTTGTGCTTCAGAGGCACGGCTAGGGGAGTATTCCTGTGGTAGGTTAAGGGATTTTCCTGTAGCTGGAGCTTGCTCTGTCTCTCGCTCTCTCGCTCTCTCTCTCTCTCTGGGTCTCGGGTTGGTCAATAGGGGATTTTAGCAATTTGTTGCTAAGCTCACTCTCCCCTCGTAGTTGTGAACTCGTGGCTGCTGGGTAAAAGCGATAGCGGGCTAGCTGGGTAAAAGCGATAGCCGGCTAGCTGGGTAAAAGCAATAGCGGGTAAAAGCAATAGCGGGCTAGCTGGGTTAAAGCGATAGTGGGCTAGCTGGGTAAAAGCGATTGCCGGCTAGCTGGGTAAAAGCGATAGCGGGCTAGCTGGGTAAAAGCGATAGCCGGCTAGCTGGGTAAAAGCGATAGCCGGCTAGCTGGGTAAAAGCGATTGCCGGCTAGCTGGGTAAAAGCGATTGCCGGCTAGCTGGGTAAAAGCGATAGCCTTGTCTACAAAGGGCCAGTGGCTCCCTCTCCACACATGTCAGTCTTTAAGACTTTACATCGGCGTTCCCCAAACTTGGTCCTGGGGACCCCAAGAGGTGCACATTTTATTTATTTATTTTTGTCCGAGCACCGCCCAGCTGATTAGAATAATCAACCAATCATCAAGCTTTGATTATTTGAATCAACTGTGTACTTCCTGGGGTAGTCACCTGGGATCCATTTCGATTAACAGGTGTGTGCCTTGTTTCTTTCCTTAATGCGTTTGAGCCAATCAGTTGTGTTGTGACAAGGTATGGGTGGTATACAGAATATAGCCCTATTTGGTAAAAGACCAAATCCATATTATGGCAAGAAATGACAGTCCATTACTTTAAGACATGGTCAGTCAATCCGTAAAATTTCAAAAGTTTTTCAAGTGCAGTTGCAAAAACCATCAAGCGCTATGATGAAACTGGCTCTCATGAGGACCGCCACAGGAAAGAAAGACCCAGAGTCACCTCTGCTGCAGAGTTCATTAGTTACCAGCCTCAGAAATTGCAGCCCAAATAAATGCTTCAGAGTTCAAGTAACAGACACATCTCAACATCAACTGTTCAGAAGAAACCACTACTAAAGGACACCAATAAGAGGAAAAGACTTACTTGGGCCAAGAAACACAAGCAATGGACATCAGACCAGTGGAAAACTGTCCTTTGGTCTGATGAGTCCAAATTTGAGATTTTTTGGTTCCAACCGCCATGTCTTTGTGAAACGCAGAGTAGGTGAACGGATGATCTCCGCATGTGTGGTTCCCACCGTGAAGCATGGAGGAGGAGGTGTGATGGTGTGGGGGTGCTTTGCTAGTGATACTGTCTGATTTATTTAGAATTCAAGGCACATTTAACCAGCATGGCTTCCACAGCATTCTGTAGCGATACGCTCAACCCAACCAGTGTTGAACTGCAGAGTGAAGGAAAAGCAGCCAACAAGTGCTCAGCATATGTGGGAACTCCTTCAAGACTGTTGGAAAAGCATTCCAGGTGAAGCTGGTTGAGAGAATGCCAAGTGTGTGCAAAGCTGTCATCAAGGCAAAGGGTGGCTTTGAAGAATCTCAAATATAAAATATAGACACTTTTTTTGGTTAGTACATGATTCCATTATTTCATAGTTTTGATGTCTTCACTATTATTAGAAAATAGTTCGTTTTTTTAAAAGAAAAAAGAACCCTTGAATGAATAGGTGAGTTCAAACTTTTGACTGTGTGTTTATTTATTTGTTAATTTTCGACTAAAACAATCTCCGTCGACCAACAGCCTAACGACCAAACAAGCCACTAATCGCCTGGTCAGCACTACTTGTTTCATTATAAAACGGTTATCACCTATTGTTCATACAGTTTCTACAAATACATTGGTAATTGGCTATTCTATTCTAACGCCCTGAAGCAGCATGAATCAGGAGAGTGGAGGGGAAGAAAAGGAAAAACATCTGTAATACATCATGTCTGACTGAAGCACTGAATTATTAAACTAGATCCACATGGGGTTTCTAGACAGTCCACTTCTCTCGCTGTGATTTAGACAGTCCTCTTCTCTCTCTGTGATTTAGACAGTCCTCTTCTCTCTCTGTGATTCAGACAGTCCTCTTGTCTCTCTGTGATTCAGACAGTCCTCTTCTCTCGCTGTGATTTAGACAGTCCTCTTCTCTCGCTGTGATTTAGACAGTCCTCTTCTCTCTCTGTGATTCAGACAGTCCTCTTCTCTCGCTGTGATTTAGACAGTCCTCTTGTCTCTCTGTGATTCAGACAGTCCTCTTGTCTCGCTGTGATTTAGACAGTCCTCTTCTCTCTCTGTGATTTAGACAGTCCTCTTCTCTCGCTGTGATTTAGACAGTCCTCTTCTCTCTCTGTGATTCAGACAGTCCTCTTGTCTCTCTGTGATTCAGACAGTCCTCTTCTCTCTCTGTGATTCAGACAGTCCTCTTGTCTCTCTGTGATTTAGACAGTCCTCTTCTCTCGCTGTGATTTAGACAGTCCTCTTCTCTCGCTGTGATTTAGACAGTCCTCTTCTCTCTCTGTGATTTAGACAGTCCTCTTCTCTCTGTGATTTAGACAGTCCTCTTCTCTCGCTGTGATTTAGACAGTCCTCTTCTCTCGCTCTGATTCAGACAGTCCTCTTCTCTCGCTGTGATTCAGACAGTCCTCTTCTCTCGCTGTGATTCAGACAGTCCTCTTCTCTCGCTGTGATTTAGACAGTCCTCTTCTCTCGCTGTGATTTAGACAGTCCTCTTCTCTCGCTGTGATTTAGACAGTCCTCTTCTCTCTCTGTGATTCAGACAGTCCTCTTCTCTCGCTGTGATTTAGACAGTCCTCTTGTCTCTCTGTGATTCAGACAGTCCTCTTGTCTCTCTGTGATTCAGACAGTCCTCTTGTCTCTCTGTGATTTAGACAGTCCTCTTCTCTCTCTGTGATTTAGACAGTCCTCTTCTCTCTCTGTGATTTAGACAGTCCTCTTCTCTCTCTGTGATTCAGACAGTCCTCTTGTCTCTCTGTGATTTAGACAGTCCTCTTGTCTCTCTGTGATTTAGACAGTCCTCTTCTCTCGCTGTGATTTAGACAGTCCTCTTCTCTCGCTGTGATTCAGACAGTCCTCTTCTCTCTCTGTGATTCAGACAGTCCTCTTCTCTCTCTGTGATTTAGACAGTCCTCTTCTCTCGCTGTGATTTAGACAGTCCTCTTCTCTCGCTGTGATTTAGACAGTCCTCTTCTCTCGCTGTGATTCAGACAGTCCTCTTGTCTCTCTGTGATTTAGACAGTCCTCTTCTGTCTCTGTGATTTAGACAGTCCTCTTCTGTCTCTGTGATTTAGACAGTCCTCTTCTCTCGCTGTGATTTAGACAGTCCTCTTCTCTCGCTGTGATTTAGACAGTCCTCTTCTCTCGCTGTGATTTAGACAGTCCTCTTCTCTCGCTGTGATTTAGACAGTCCTCTTCTCTCGCTGTGATTTAGACAGTCCTCTTCTCTCGCTGTGATTTAGACAGTCCTCTTCTCTCGCTGTGATTTAGACAGTCCTCTTCTCTCGCTGTGATTTAGACAGTCCTCTTCTGTCTCTGTGATTTAGACAGTCCTCTTCTGTCTCTGTGATTTAGACAGTCCTCTTCTGTCTCTGTGATTTAGACAGTCCTCTTCTCTCGCTGTGATTTAGACAGTCCTCTTCTCTCGCTGTGATTTAGACAGTCCTCTTCTCTCGCTGTGATTTAGACAGTCCTCTTCTCTCGCTGTGATTTAGACAGTCCTCTTCTCTCGCTGTGATTTAGACAGTCCTCTTCTCTCGCTGTGATTTAGACAGTCCTCTTCTCTCGCTGTGATTTAGACAGTCCTCTTCTCTCGCTGTGATTTAGACAGTCCTCTTGTCTCTCTGTGATTTAGAAACTCCTCTTCTCTCTCTGTGATTTAGACAGTCCTCTTCTCTCGCTGTGATTTAGACAGTCCTCTTGTCTCTGTGATTTAGACAGTCCTCTTCTCTCGCTG
This sequence comes from Salvelinus namaycush, assembly GCF_016432855.1. NCBI lineage: Eukaryota > Metazoa > Chordata > Actinopteri > Salmoniformes > Salmonidae > Salvelinus > Salvelinus namaycush. The sequence continues at coordinate 46,566,699 of NC_052322.1, forward strand.
TGATTTAGACAGTCCTCTTCTCTCGCTGTGATTTAGACGGTCCTCTTCTCTCGCTGTGATTTAGACAGTCCTCTTCTCTCGCTGTGATTTAGACAGTCCTCTTCTCTCGCTGTGATTTAGACAGTCCTCTTCTCTCGCTGTGATTTAGACAGTCCTCTTCTCTCTCTGTGATTTAGACAGTCCTCTATTCTCGCTGTGATTTAGACACAACCTCTCCTGCTCCTGCCCATAGGGCTCTGGTCAAAAGTAGTGCACTATGTAGGGAATAGGGTGCCATAGGGCTCTGGTCAAAAGTAGTGCACTACATGGGGAATATGGTGGCTTTTGGGACCCGGCCAACATGTCTCCAGCTACATCAGTGCTTCCTAAATGCTAATGCTAACTGTTGCATGTCAGTGACTTTGAAATGCTTATGCTAACTGTTGCATGTCAGTGACTTGGAAATGCTAATGCTAACTGTTGCATGTCAGTGACTTGGAAATGCTAATGCTAACTGTTGCATGTCAGTGACTTTGAAATGCTAACCGTCTGTCTGTGTCTGTAAGGCTTCTGTAATATATAAAGACAGGTTCAGAGAGGGCATGGAGGCTCTCCCTCTGTGTGTGGCAGTTAGCATGTCCTCTCCGCTCCACAGGCTGCTCATGTCTCAGTGTTCAGTGTTGGGGAAAGAGGCCATACCCCCGACACACCCTAATTGGTTTTGGATCATTACTTACTATTTGACGCAATATGAAAAGATGAGATGAATGCATCGGTGCTTTCAATACAACCTTCGCTGTGTGTGTGTGTGTGTGTGTGTGTGTGTGTGTGTGTGTGTGTGTGTGTGTGTGTGTGTGTGTGTGTGTGTGTGTGTGTGTGTGTGTGTGTGTGTGTGCGTGAGCCTGTCTTTGTGTGTGTGTGTGCGTGCCCCTGTCTTTGTGTGCGTGTGAGCCCTTTATAATTAATATTTTTCCAAGCAGAATCAATTGGTCTACCTTTGATTAAAACATTCAGATAAACCTCTTGATATTTCTGCTTACAAAGAGACCTGAAATAGAATTGTAATAATTCATTTTTATCTTTGTGAAGTAGAACATGTGAATGTTTTTCTCTCACATTATGTAGGAAATAGAGTTAGCTACTAGTTTGATGGTTAACTGATAATCCCCGATGTTACAGCCTGACCCTCTGGTCTGTGTTACAGCCTGACCCTCTGGTCTGTGTTACAGCCTGACCCTCTGGTCTGTGTTACAGCCTGACCCTCTGGTCTGTGTTACAGCCTGACCCTCTGGTCTGTGTTACAGCCTGACCCCCTGGTCTACCCTGGTGTTACAGCCTGACCCTCTGGTCTGTGTTACAGCCCGACCCTCTGGTCTGTGTTACAGCCTGACCCTCTGGTCTGTGTTACAGCCTGACCCTCTGGTCTGTGTTACAGCCTGACCCTCTGGTCTGTGTTACAGCCTGACCCTCTGGTCTGTGTTACAGCCTGACCCTCTGGTCTGTGTTACAGCCTGACCCTCTGGTCTACCCTGGTCTGTGTTACAGCCTGACCCTCTGGTCTGTGTTACAGCCTGACCCTCTGGTCTGTGTTACAGCCTGACCCTCTGTGTTACAGCCTGACCCTCTGGTCTGTGCTACAGCCTGACCCTCTGGTCTGTGTTACAGCCTGACCCTCTGGTCTGTGTTACAGCCTGACCCTCTGGTCTGTGTTACAGCCTAACCCCCTGGTCTGTGTTACAGCCTAACCCCCTGGTCTGTGTTACAGCCTAACCCCCTGGTCTGTGTTACAGCCTGACCCTCTGGTCTGTGTTACAGCCTGACCCTCTGGTCTGTGTTACAGCCTGACCCTCTGGTCTGTGTTACAGCCTGACCCTCTGGTCTGTGTTACAGCCTGACCCCCTGGTCTACCCTGGTGTTACAGCCTGACCCTCTGGTCTACCCTGGTCTGTGTTACAGCCTGACCCTCTGGTCTACCCTGGTCTGTGTTACAGCCTGACCCCCTGGTCTACCCTGGTGTTACAGCCTGACCCTCTGGTCTACCCTGGTCTGTGTTACAGCCTGACCCTCTGGTCTACCCTGGTCTGTGTTACAGCCTGACCACCTGGTCTACCCTGGTCTGTGTTACAGCCTGACCCTCTGGTCTACCCTGGTCTGTGTTACAGCCTGACCCTCTGGTCTACCCTGGTCTGTGTTACAGCCTGACCCTCTGGTCTACCCTGGTCTGTGTTACAGCCTGACCCTCTGGTCTACCCTGGTCTGTGTTACAGCCTGACCCTCTGGTCTACCCTGGTCTGTGTTACAGCCTGACCCTCTGGTCTACCCTGGTCTGTGTTACAGCCTGACCCTCTGGTCTACCCTGGTCTGTGTTACAGGCTGACCCTCTGGTCTACCCTGGTCTGTGTTACAGCCTGACCCTCTGGTCTACCCTGGTCTGTGTTACAGCCTGACCCTCTGGTCTACCCTGGTCTTCTCGCAGCAACAGAAATGTCACCCTATTCCCTATGTAGGTCACTATGGGCCCTGGTGTAAAGTAGTGCACTACATAGGGAAAATGGCACCATTGACTGTTGTGCAGCGTGACTGTTTTTGTTAAGGAGCCATGCCGCCAGTCTCATTCAATTTAGCAGCACCGTCCACCTGGTCCACCTGGTCTACCTGGTCTACCTTGCCCACCTGGTCTACCTGGTCCACCTGGTCCACCTGGTCTACCTTACCCACCTTGTCTACCTTGCCCACCTGGTCTACCTGGTCCACCTGGTCCACCTGGTCTACCTTACCCACCTTGTCTACCTTGCCCACCTGGTCTACCTAGTCTACCTTGCCCACCTGGTCTACCTGGTCTACCTTGCCCACCTGGTCTACCTTGCCCACCTGGTCTACCTGGTCCACCTGGTCTGAGTTACAGCCTAACCCCCTGGTCCACCTTGTCCACCTGGTCTACCTGGCCCACCTGGTCTACCTGGTCTGAGTTACAGCCTAACCCCCTGGTCCACCTTGTCCACCTGGTCTACCTGGTCCACCTGGTCTACCTGATCTGAGTTACAGCCTAACCCCCTGGTCTACCTTGTCTACCTGGTCTACCTGGTCCACTTGGTCTACCTGGTCTGAGTTACAGCCTAACCCCCTGGTCCACCTTGTCCACCTGGTCTACCTGGTCCACCTGGTCTACCTGATCTGAGTTACAGCCTAACCCCCTGGTCTACCTTGTCTACCTGGTCCACTTGGTCTACCTGGTCTGAGTTACAGCCTAACCCCCTGGTCCACCTGGTCCACCTGGTCTACCTGGTCTGGTTCCCATTCACACACATAATTCACCGGAGTTGCATCGGCCATGGCTAGGGTTATGCAATTTGGCCATATTGAGAAATGAGAGAGACGGGGGAGTGTGTGAGAGAGAGGTTCACACACATCCGTCAACTTGTGTGGTAACTGGACGACATAGTTAGACAGGGGGGGGTAACTGCATATGATTTAGTTTGGTGGGGTGCAGGGGGAGTGGTACCAGTAGTAAAACAGCCTTATGACACTTCCTCTCCACCTTAAATGGAACAATAGCATCATTTCCCCTTAAAGCTTCTCTGTTTCTACTGTTTGCTTTTGAAAGGCAACGTTGTTTTCTGCATCCCAAATAGCACCCTATCCCCTATTTTATAGGTGGGGCGGCAGGGTAGCTTAGTGGTAAGAGCGTTGGGCTAGTAACTGAAAGGTTGCAAGTTCAAATCTCCGAGCTGACAAGGTACAAATCTGTCGTTCTGCCCCTGAACAAGGCAGTTAACCGTCATTGAAAATAAGAATTTGTTCTTAACTGACTTGCCTAGTTAAAAAAAGGTATAATAAAAAAAAAGATATATCTATATAACGAACTAATATAGGCAGGGCCCATAGTGCACTACTTTTGACCAGAGCTCTATGTAGGGAATAGCGTCAAAAGTAGTGCACTCTGGTCTAAAGTAGTGCACTGTGTAGGGAAGAGGGTTCCATAGTGCACTACTTTAGACCAGAGCCCTATGTAGGGAATATGGTGCCATTTGGGACTCGACCCTTGTCCTGCATCCAAAAAAACGACTTAATCCTATTACTCACATTCCAATTGAATCTGACTGGAAGAAAGAGGCTTTTCAGACTGCTGCTAACACCTCCTATATAATACACTGAGACTGCTGCTAACATCTCCTATATAATACACTGAGACTGCTGCTAACACCTCCTATATAATACACTGAGACTGCTGCTAACATCTCCTATATAATACACTGAGACTGCTGCTAACACCTCCTATATAATACACCGAGACTGCTGCTAACACCTCCTATATAATACACTGAGACTGCTGCTAACACCTCCTATATAATACACCGATGCTGCTGCTAACACCTCCTATATAATACACTGAGACTGCTGCTATCACCTCCTATATAATACACTGAGACTGCTGCTAACACCTCCTATATAATACACTGAGACTGCTGCTAACACCTCCTATATAATACACTGAGACTGCTGCTAACACCTCCTATATAATACACTGAGACTGCTGCTAACACCTCCTATATAATACACTGAGACTGCTGCTAACACCTCCTATATAATACACTGATACTGCTGCTATCACCTCCTATATAATACACTGAGACTGCTGCTAACACCTCCTATATAATACACTGAGACTGCTGCTAACACCTCCTATATAATCCACTGAGACTGCTGCTAACACCTCCTATATAATACACTGAGACTGCTGCTAACACCTCCTATATAATACACTGATACTGCTGCTATCACCTCCTATATAATACACTGAGACTGCTGCTAACACCTCCTATATAATACACTGAGACTGCTGCTAACACCTCCTATATAATACACTGAGACTGCTGCTAACACCTCCTATATAATACACTGAGACTGCTGCTAACACCTCCTATATAATACACTGAGACTGCTGCTAACACCTCCTATATAATACACCGAGACTGCTGCTAACACCTCCTATATAATACACCGAGACTGCTGCTAACACCTCCTATATAATACACCGAGACTGCTGCTAACACCTCCTATATAATACACCGAGACTGCTGCTAACACCTCCTATATAATACACTGAGACTGCTGCTAACACCTCCTATATAATACACAGAGACTGCTGCTAACACCTCCTATATAATACACTGATACTGCTGCTAACACCTCCTATATAATACACTGAGACTGCTGCTAACACCTCCTATATAATACACTGAGACTGCTGCTAACACCTCCTATATAATACACCGATGCTGCTGCTAACACCTCCTATATAATACACTGAGACTGCTGCTAACACCTCCTATATAATCCCTTGAGACTGCTGCTAACACCTCCTATATAATACCCTGAGACTGCTGCTATCACCTCCTATATAATACACCGAGACTGCTGCTAACACCTCCTATATAATACACCGAGACTGCTGCTAACACCTCCTATATAATACACCGATGCTGCTGCTAACACCTCCTATATAATACACTGAGACTGCTGCTAACACCTCCTATATAATCCCTTGAGACTGCTGCTAACACCTCCTATATAATACACTGAGACTGCTGCTAACACCTCCTATATAATACACTGATCCTGCTGCTAACACTTCCTATATAATACACTGATACTGCTGCTAACACCTCCTATATAATACACTGAGACTGCTGCTAACACCTCCTATATAATACACTGATCCTGCTGCTAACACTTCCTATATAATACACTGATACTGCTGCTAACACCTCCTATATAATACACTGAGACTGCTGCTAACACCAGGCAGGACTGAGTTTGGCAAACCCTAGTCTGTCAGAGCTGCTGCTGAATGTGAATACAATAAGAAGTTTGTCTGCCTGCCTATCTGTCTCTGTATCTGTGTCTGTCTGTCTGTCTGTCTGTCTCTGCCTGTCTATCTGTCTCTGCCTGCCTGTCTGTCTCTGTATCTCTGTATCTGTCTGTCTGCCTGCCTATCTATCTGTGTATGTATCTGTCTCTGTCTGCCTGCCTGTCTATCTGTCTCTCTGTCTGCCTGCCTGCCTGTCTATCTGTGTGTTTTTCTCCCTGTCTATCTATCTGTCTCTGTCTGTCTGCCTGACTGCCTGTCTATCTGTCTATCTGCCTGACTGCCTGTCTATCTGCCTGTTTGTCTGTCTGCCTGCCTGTCTATCTGTGTGTTTTTCTCCCTGTCTATCTATCTGTCTCTGTCTGTCTGCCTGCCTGCCTATCTGTCTGTCTGCCTGCCTGTCTGTCTATATGTCCCTGTCTGTCTGCCTGCCTGTCTATCTGTCTGCCTGCCTGCCTGTCTATCTGTCTCTAACTGTCTTTCTCTCTGTGTTTCAGATTGTGTATATATGGAGAGCCGCAGGCCCAACACCCCCTACTTCATATGTAGCATTCAGGATTTTAAACTGGTGAGTACCTTTCCTTTCTAATGAACCTTTATTTAAGAGAGACCCGAGGCACCGTACAAGCTGTACACTTCTCTCCCCTCATTCTATCTAGAACCCTTCTCCAGTGTCAATCTCTGTTAGTCCAGCCAGCCCAGCAGCTGTCTGACACACTGCAATCTCCGTTAGTCCAGCCAGCCCAGCAGCTGTCTGACACACTGCAATCTCCGTTAGTCCAGCCAGCCCAGCAGCTGTCTGACACACTGCAATCTCTGTTAGTCCAGCCAGCCCAGCAGCTGTCTGTCACACTGCAATCTCTGTTAGTCCAGCCAGCCCAGCAGCTGTCTGTCACACTGCAATCTCTGTTAGTCCAACCAGCCAGTCAGCTGTCTGTCACACTGCAATCTCCGTTAGTCCAGCCAGCCCAGCAGCTGTCTGTCACACTGCAATCTCCGTTAGTCCAGCCAGCCCAGCAGCTGTCTGTCACACTGCAATCTCCGTTAGTCCAGCCAGCCCAGCAGCTGTCTGTCACACTGCAATCTCCGTTAGTCCAGCCAGCCCAGCAGCTGTCTGACACACTGCAATCTCTGTTAGTCCAGCCAGCCCAGCAGCTGTCTGTCACACTGCAATCTCTGTTAGTCCAGCCAGCCCAGCAGCTGTCTGTCACACTGCAATCTCCGTTAGTCCAGCCAGCCCAGCAGCTGTCTGTCACACTGCAATCTCTGTTAGTCCAACCAGCCAGTCAGCTGTCTGTCACACTGCAATCTCCATTAGTCCAGCCAGCCAGTCAGCTGTCTGTCACACTGCAATCTCCGTTAGTCCAGCCAGCCCAGCAGCTGTCTGTCACACTGCAATCTCCGTTAGTCCAGCCAGCCCAGCAGCTGTCTGTCACACTGCAATCTCCGTTAGTCCAGCCAGCCCAGCAGCTGTCTGTCACACTGCAATCTCCGTTAGTCCAGCCAGCCCAGCAGCTGTCTGTCACACTGCAATCTCCGTTAGTCCAGCCAGCCCAGCAGCTGTCTGTCACACTGCAATCTCTGTTAATCCAACCAGTCAGTCAGCTGTCTGTCACACTGCAATCTATGTTAGTCCAACCAGCCAGTCAGCTGTCTGTCACACTGCAATCTCTGTTAGTCCAACCAGCCAGTCAGCTGTCTGTCACACTGCAATCTCCGTTAGTCCAGCCAGCCCAGCAGCTGTCTGTCACACTGCAATCTCCGTTAGTCCAGCCAGCCCAGCAGCTGTCTGTCACACTGCAATCTCTGTTAATCCAACCAGTCAGTCAGCTGTCTGTCACACTGCAATCTATGTTAGTCCAACCAGCCAGTCAGCTGTCTGTCACACTGCAATCTCTGTTAGTCCAACCAGCCAGTCAGCTGTCTGTCACACTGCAATCTCTGTTAGTCCAGCCAGCCCAGCAGCTGTCTGTCACACTGCAATCTCTGTTAGTCCAGCCAGCCCAGCAGCTGTCTGTCACACTGCAATCTCTGTTAGTCCAGCCAGCCAGTCAGCTGTCTGTCACACTGCAATCTCCATTAGTCCAGCCAGCCAGTCAGCTGTCTGTCACACTGCAATCTCCATTAGTCCAGCCAGCCCAGCAGCTGTCTGTCACACTGCAATCTCTGTTAGTCCAACCAGCCAGTCAGCTGTCTGTCACACTGCAATCTCCATTAGTCCAGCCAGCCAGTCAGCTGTCTGTCACACTGCAATCTCCGTTAGTCCAACCAGCCAGTCAGCTGTCTGTCACACTGCAATCTCCATTAGTCCAGCCAGCCCAGCAGCTAAAAGCAACAGGCCATAAAGCTAAGATATTATACACACCCTCGCTGCCGTTTGGCATTTAAATGCCATCATTCTGCAGCAGTGCCCAGATAATTAGTGCAGCAAGGCTGAACCTGCAAGGCTGAACCAGCATTTGATACCATGTCTTTCCAGCAGTGTTTACCAATGTGATACTTCGGTGGTTCCTGTCTCAGACTGTCTCTGACCATGAACTAGAGCAGGGTCCCCTTCAGACTCCGCCGATATTATCCCCCTGTTCACCGTTTTAAATACTAGATAGGCCTTGTAGAGAAAAAGAGACAGGCGGACGGAGAGGGAGCGAGAGCATTCTCTGAAGTCTAAAATGGCGTGTAGTGATGGACATGGGGGAGGAGACGACAAGAGGGTCAATAAGCTGTCCCTTTCGTGACGTGGTGATGACATTCACAAGCAGTTCTAAACCCTGAGCTAAGAGGAAGTTAGTAGGTGGAGGCTGGACGGTATGTGTGTCTCTCTCTCTCTCACTCTTCTGTCTACCCCTCTCTCACTCTCCCACTCTCTCTCTCCCACTCTTTCTCTCCTTCTCTCTCTCTCCCACTCTTTCTCTCCTTCTCTCTCTCTCTCTCTCTCACACTCTCCCACTATCTCTCTCACTCCCCCACTCTCTCTCTCACTCTCCCACTCTCTCTCTCTCTCCCACTCTTTCTCTCTCTCTCTCCCACTCTTTCTCTCTCCCACTCTTTCTCTCCGTCCTCTGGCCTGTGTGTGAAGTCGTGTCGGATATGTGTGTCCACGTACCGCCTGCTGCCCAGCGATTAGTAATGGCTGCCTCACGACTCCCCTCCGGTCCCAGCATACATTGGGACATAGATTTATCAGGACCCCCGCCAGACAGTAGAGGAGGTGTGTGTTTCCTGTCATGGACGCTGTGGAAGTGAGATCAGCACGGTAAATGATCATTTCCAGCCCAGTCACACTACGCTATGGTATCCCATTCCTGCAGTCAAATGACCTAGTGGCCTCATGGATGGAATGTGTTATTCATATTTTTCATAATTTCATATTTATTTATTTTTAATGCCCGAAAATCCTGTTTGTGTCAAACCATTTTGTTATATTTCAGTTTCAGTCTTCTGTGATGTGTAATATTGGGATGCAAACTCAAAATGTAATACATTTCAACTCTATATCTGACATGGTACACGTGTCTTCTTTCTTTAAGGACAAAACCACGTGTGTGAGGTGGATACTTTTGTTTTAAAAACACACTGTGTGACCCTGATTTAGCCCACTGCAGTAAAATGTTAAAGCTATACAGAGGTATTCACCTTTAGATGAGAAAACATGATAAAACTATCTAGAGATATTAACTTTAGATGAGAATACATGATAAAACTATATAGTGATATTAACTTTAGATGAGAATACATGATAAAACTATATAGAGATATTAACTTTAGATTTGAAGGAATTGCAGTGATCAATAAATGGACCGTTACGTTCAATTGGCCAGGGAGCCGCTATGCTCTTTTACGTGGCTACAGTATTAGTCCTCTTGACTGACTGCTCCTTGTAAAGGTAACTTACAGTATTAGTCCTCCTGACTGACTGACTGCTCCTTGTAAAGGTAACTTACAGTATTAGTCCTCCTGACTGACTGCTCCTTGTAAAGGTAACTTACAGTATTAGTCCTCCTGACTGACTGACTGCTCCTTGTAAATGTAACTTACAGTATTAGTCCTCCTGACTGACTGCTCCTTGTAAAGGTAACTTACAGTATTAGTCCTCCTGACTGACTGCTCCTTGTAAAGGTAGCTTACAGTATTAGTCCTGACTGACTGACTGCTCCTTGTAAAGGTAACTTACAGTATTAGTCCTCCTGACTGACTGCTCCTTGTAAAGGTAACTTACAGTATTAGTCTTCCTGACTGACTGACTGCTCCTTGTAAAGGTAACTTACAGTATTAGTCCTCCTGACTGACTGCTCCTTGTAAATGTAACTTACAGTATTAGTCCTGACTGACTGACTGCTCCTTGTAAAGGTAACTTACAGTATTAGTCCTCCTGACTGACTGCTCCTTGTAAAGGTAACTTACAGTATTAGTCCTCCTGACTGACTGACTGCTCCTTGTAAAGGTAACTTACAGTATTAGTCCTCCTGACTGACTGCTCCTTGTAAAGGTAACTTACAGTATTAGTCTTCCTGACTGACTGACTGCTCCTTGTAAAGGTAACTTACAGTATTAGTCCTCCTGACTGACTGCTCCTTGTAAAGGTAACTTACAGTATTAGTCCTCCTGACTGACTGCTCCTTGTAAAGGTAACTTACAGTATTAGTCCTCCTGACTGACTGACTGCTCCTTGTAAAGGTAACTTACAGTATTAGTCCTCCTGACTGACTGCTCCTTGTAAATGTAACTTACAGTATTAGTCCTCCTGACTGTCTGCTCCTTGTAAAGGTAACTTACAGTATTAGTCCTCCTGACTGACTGCTCCTTGTAAATGTAACTTACAGTATTAGTCCTCCTGACTGACTGCTCCTTGTAAAGGTAACTTACAGTATTAGTCCTCCTGACTGACTGCTCCTTGTAAAGGTAACTTACAGTATTAGTCCTCCTGAGTGACTGCTCCTTGTAAATGTAACTTACAGTATTAGTCCTCCTGACTGACTGCTCCTTGTAAAGGTAACTTACAGTATTAGTCCTCCTGACTGACTGCTCCTTGTAAATGTAACTTACAGTATTAGTCCTCCTGACTGACTGCTCCTTGTAAATGTAACTTACAGTATTAGTCCTCCTGACTGTCTGCTCCTTGTAAATGTAACTTACAGTATTAGTCCTCCTGACTGACTGCTCCTTGTAAAGGTAACTTACAGTATTAGTCCTCCTGACTGACTGCTCCTTGTAAATGTAACTTACAGTATTAGTCCTCCTGACTGTCTGCTCCTTGTAAATGTAACTTACAGTATTAGTCCTCCTGACTGACTGACTGCTCCTTGTAAAGGTAACTTACAGTATTAGTCCTCCTGACTGACTGCTCCTTGTAAATGTAACTTACAGTATTAGTCCTCCTGACTGACTGCTCCTTGTAAATGTAACTTACAGTATTAGTCCTCCTGACTGACTGCTCCTTGTAAATGTAACTTACAGTATTAGTCCTCCTGACTGACTGCTCCTTGTAAATGTAACTTACAGTATTAGTCCTCCTGACTGACTGACTGCTCCTTGTAAATGTAACTTACAGTATTAGTCCTCCTGACTGACTGACTGCTCCTTGTAAATGTAACTTACAGTATTAGTCCTCCTGACTGACTGCTCCTTGTAAATGTAACTTACAGTATTAGTCCTCCTGACTGACTGCTTCTTGTAAATGTAACTTACAGTATTAGTCCTCCTGACTGTCTGCTCCTTGTAAATGTAACTTACAGTATTAGTCCTCCTGAGTGACTGCTCCTTGTAAAGGTAACTTACAGTATTAGTCCTCCTGACTGACTGCTCCTTGTAAAGGTAACTTACAGTATTAGTCCTCCTGACTGACTGACTGCTCCTTGTAAATGTAACTTACAGTGTTCGTCCTCCTGACTGACTGCTCCTTGTAAAGGTAACTTACAGTATTAGTCCTCCTGACTGACTGCTCCTTGTAAAGGTAACTTACAGTATTAGTCCTCCTGACTGACTGACTGCTCCTTGTAAAGGTAACTTACAGTATTAGTCCTCTTGACTGACTGACTGCTCCTTGTAAAGGTAACTGACAGTATTAGTCCTCCTGACTGACTGACTGCTCCTTGTAAAGGTAACTTACAGTATTAGTCCTCCTGACTGCTCCTTATAAAGGTAACTTACAGTATTAGTCCTCCTGACTGCTCCTTGTAAATGTAACTTACAGTATTAGTCCTCCTGACTGCTCCTTGTAAATGTAACTTAGTGTTAGTCCTCCTGACTGACTGCTCCTTGTAAATGTAACTTACAGTATTAGTCCTCCTGACTGTCTGCTCCTTGTAAAGGTAACTTACAGTATTAGTCCTCCTGACTGACTGACTGCTCCTTGTAAATGTAACTTAGTGTTAGTCCTCCTGACTGACTGCTCCTTGTAAAGGTAACTTACAGTATTAGTCCTCCTGACTGACTGCTCCTTGTAAAGGTAACTTACAGTATTAGTCCTCTTGACTGACTGACTGCTCCTTGTAAAGGTAACTTACAGTATTAGTCCTCTTGACTGACTGACTGCTCCTTGTAAAGGTAACTTACAGTATTAGTCCTCTTGACTGACTGACTGCTCCTTGTAAAGGTAACTTACAGTATTAGTCCTCTTGACTGACTGACTGCTCCTTGTAAAGGTAACTTACAGTATTAGTCCTCCTGACTGACTGCTCCTTGTAAATGTAACTTACAGTATTAGTCCTCCTGACTGACTGCTCCTTGTAAATGTAACTTACAGTATTAGTCCTCCTGACTGACTGCTCCTTGTAAAGGTAACTTACAGTATTAGTCCTCCTGACTGACTGACTGCTCCTTGTAAATGTAACTTACAGTATTAGTCCTCCTGACTGACTGCTCCTTGTAAAGGTAACTTACAGTATTAGTCCTCCTGACTGACTGCTCCTTTTAAAGGTAACTTACAGTATTAGTCCTCCTGACTGACTGACTGCTCCTTGTAAATGTAACTTACAGTATTAGTCCTCCTGACTGACTGCTCCTTGTAAAGGTAACTTACAGTATTAGTCCTCCTGACTGACTGACTGCTCCTTGTAAATGTAACTTACAGTGTTCGTCCTCCTGACTGACTGCTCCTTGTAAAGGTAACTTACAGTATTAGTCCTCCTGACTGACTGCTCCTTGTAAAGGTAACTTACAGTATTAGTCCTCCTGACTGACTGCTCCTTGTAAAGGTAACTTACAGTATTAGTCCTCCTGACTGACTGACTGCTCCTTGTAAAGGTAACTTACAGTATTAGTCCTCTTGACTGACTGACTGCTCCTTGTAAAGGTAACTGACAGTATTAGTCCTCCTGACTGACTGACTGCTCCTTGTAAAGGTAACTTACAGTATTAGTCCTCCTGACTGCTCCTTGTAAAGGTAACTTACAGTATTAGTCCTCCTGACTGCTCCTTGTAAATGTAACTTACAGTATTAGTCCTCCTGACTGCTCCTTGTAAATGTAACTTACAGTGTTAGTCCTCCTGACTGACTGCTCCTTGTAAATGTAACTTACAGTATTAGTCCTCCTGACTGTCTGCTCCTTGTAAAGGTAACTTACAGTATTAGTCCTCCTGACTGACTGACTGCTCCTTGTAAATGTAACTTAGTGTTAGTCCTCCTGACTGACTGCTCCTTGTAAAGGTAACTTACAGTATTAGTCCTCCTGACTGACTGCTTCTTGTAAAGGTAACTTACAGTATTAGTCCTCCTGACTGACTGCTCCTTGTAAAGGTAACTTACAGTATTAGTCCTCCTGACTGACTGCTCCTTGTAAAGGTAACTTACAGTATTAGTCCTCCTGACTGACTGCTTCTTGTAAAGGTAACTTACAGTATTAGTCCTGACTGACTGACTGACTGCTCCTTGTAAAGGTAACTTACAGTATTAGTCCTCCTGACTGACTGCTTCTTGTAAAGGTAACTTACAGTATTAGTCCTCCTGACTGACTGCTCCTTGTAAAGGTAACTTACAGTATTAGTCCTCCTGACTGACTGCTCCTTGTAAAGGTAACTTACAGTATTAGTCCTCCTGACTGACTGCTCCTTGTAAATGTAACTTACAGTATTAGTCCTCCTGACTGTCTGCTCCTTGTAAAGGTAACTTACAGTATTAGTCCTCCTGACTGACTGCTCCTTGTAAATGTAACTTAGTGTTAGTCCTCCTGACTGACTGCTCCTTGTAAAGGTAACTTACAGTATTAGTCCTCCTGACTGACTGCTTCTTGTAAAGGTAACTTACAGTATTAGTCCTCCTGACTGACTGCTCCTTGTAAAGGTAACTTACAGTATTAGTCCTCCTGACTGACTGCTCCTTGTAAAGGTAACTTACAGTATTAGTCCTCTTGACTGACTGACTGCTCCTTGTAAAGGTAACTTACAGTATTAGTCCTCTTGACTGACTGACTGCTCCTTGTAAAGGTAACTTACAGTATTAGTCCTCCTGACTGACTGCTCCTTGTAAATGTAACTTACAGTATTAGTCCTCCTGACTGACTGCTCCTTGTAAATGTAACTTACAGTATTAGTCCTCCTGACTGACTGCTCCTTGTAAAGGTAACTTACAGTATTAGTCCTCCTGACTGACTGACTGCTCCTTGTAAATGTAACTTACAGTGTTAGTCCTCCTGACTGACTGCTCCTTGTAAAGGTAACTTACAGTATTAGTCCTCCTGACTGACTGCTCCTTGTAAAGGTAACTTACAGTATTAGTCCTCCTGACTGACTGCTTCTTGTAAAGGTAACTTACAGTATTAGTCCTCCTGACTGACTGCTCCTTGTAAAGGTAACTTACAGTATTAGTCCTCCTGACTGACTGCTCCTTGTAAAGGTAACTTACAGTATTAGTCCTCCTGACTGACTGCTCCTTGTAAAGGTAACTTACAGTATTAGTCCTCCTGACTGACTGACTGCTCCTTGTAAAGGTAACTTACAGTATTAGTCCTCTTGACTGACTGACTGCTCCTTGTAAAGGTAACTTACAGTATTAGTCCTCTTGACTGACTGACTGCTCCTTGTAAAGGTAACTTACAGTATTAGTCCTCCTGACTGACTGCTCCTTGTAAATGTAACTTACAGTATTAGTCCTCCTGACTGACTGCTCCTTGTAAATGTAACTTACAGTATTAGTCCTCCTGACTGACTGCTCCTTGTAAAGGTAACTTACAGTATTAGTCCTCCTGACTGACTGACTGCTCCTTGTAAATGTAACTTACAGTGTTAGTCCTCCTGACTGACTGCTCCTTGTAAAGGTAACTTACAGTATTAGTCCTCCTGACTGACTGCTCCTTGTAAAGGTAACTTACAGTATTAGTCCTCCTGACTGTCTGCTCCTTGTAAAGGTAACTTACAGTATTAGTCCTCCTGACTGACTGACTGCTCCTTGTAAATGTAACTTAGTGTTAGTCCTCCTGACTGACTGCTCCTTGTAAAGGTAACTTACAGTATTAGTCCTCCTGACTGACTGCTTCTTGTAAAGGTAACTTACAGTATTAGTCCTCCTGACTGACTGCTCCTTGTAAAGGTAACTTACAGTATTAGTCCTCCTGACTGACTGCTTCTTGTAAAGGTAACTTACAGTATTAGTCCTCCTGACTGACTGCTCCTTGTAAAGGTAACTTACAGTATTAGTCCTCCTGACTGACTGCTCCTTGTAAAGGTAACTTACAGTATTAGTCCTCCTGACTGACTGCTCCTTGTAAAGGTAACTTACAGTATTAGTCCTCCTGACTGACTGCTCCTTGTAAAGGTAACTTACAGTATTAGTCCTCCTGACTGACTGCTCCTTGTAAATGTAACTGTCAAAATAAAGGAAACACCAACATAAAGAGTCTTAATAGGGTCGTTGGGGGCACCACGAGTCAGAACAGCTTCAGTGCACTTTCGGCATAGATTCTATAAGTGTCTGGAACTCTATTGGAGGGGTGAGACGTCATTCTTCCATGAGAAATTCCATCATTTGGTGTTTTGTTGATGGTGGGGGAAAATGCTGTCTCAGTCGCCGCTCCAGAATCTCCCATAAGTGTTCAATTGGGTTGAGATCTGGTGACTGAGACGGCCATGGCGTGTGGTTTACATCGTTTTCATGCCCACTCGTGCCGTGTGGATTGGTGGCGTTGTCATCCTATGGACTGTAAGACACTGTTAGAGGTACAAGCTGCACACATTCCTCAAGCCTCAGAACAATCCCTTC
>NC_052322.1:46587738-46617738 GCF_016432855.1 Salvelinus namaycush
TTTTAGGACGGGGTTCTTCTTCTTCTTCTTCTTCCACGGTGCGTTTGGTGAACTGGTCTGGTTTTAGAACCAGCTGCTGTGTGTGATGTTAGGGGCACAGAGAGGAGTACTGTTCACAGCTTAATAACCTCATGTCATTACAAAGACCAGCATTAATTCCGCTTCCTTCAGTGCTATTTCAAGTTTGTGTGTGTGTGTGTGTGTGTGTGTGTGTGTGTGTGTGTGTGTGTGGGGGGGTTGGGTACAAGCTTCATTCCTCATTGAGGAAGGTTAATCAAAATGGCCATTATAAAGAGGCAGTCTGATACTGTAGAGACGGCATTAAAAGGCGTTCTGCCTGCACACTACACTGCCACTCACTCCACTGATTTAATGCAAAGCCGAGGGGTTTATTTGTCAAATAAACAGAGTATCTAAATCTGGGCAGAATTAATTGGTCAAATTGAAAATTATTCCACTACATGTAGGCTATTAGCAGAGTCCGTAGTAAAAACACTGGCTCAGCTAACAACTGTTCTGTATCTCTCTCGGTCTGTCTGACTCACTCCCTCCCTCCGTCTCTCTCTCTCTCTCTCTCTCTCTCTCTCTCTCTCTCTCTCTCTCTCTCTCTGTCTCTCTGTCTCTCTGTCTCTCTCTCTCTCTCTCTCTCTCTCTCCCTCTGTCTCTCTCTCTCTCCCTCTCTCCCTCCGTCTCTCTCTCTCTCTCTCTCTCTCTCTCTCTCTCTCTCTCTCTCTCTCTCTCCCTCCGTCTCTCTCTCTCCCTCCTTACTTTGTTAAAGCAAGTGAAATAAATAATACAAAAATGAACAGTAAATATTACACTCACAGAAGTTCCAAACTAATAGAGACATTACAAATGTCATATTATGTATATATACAGTGTTGTAACGATGTACAAATAGTTAAAGTACAAAAGGGAAAATGAATATGGGTTGTGTTATTCACTGGTTGCCCTTGTGGCGACAGGTCACAAGTCTTTGCTGCTCTAACGGCAGACTGGTATTTCACCCAATACATATAGGAGGTTATCAAGATTGGATTTAGTTTCACATTTTTTTGTGGGTCTGTGTTTGACAGGAGGTTAGGAAGTGCAGCTCAGTTTCCACCTCATTTTGTGGGCAGTGTGCACACAGCCTGTCTTCTCTTGAGAGCCAGGTCTGCCTACGGCGGCCTTTCTCAATAGCAAGGCTATGCTCACTGAGTCTGTACATAGTCAAAGCTTTCCTTAAGTTTGGGTCAGTCACAGTGGTCAGGTATTCTGCCACTGTGTACTCTCTGTTTAGGGCCAAATAGCATTCTAGTTTGCTCCGTTTTTTTGTTAATTCTTTCCAATGTGTCAGGTAATTCTCTTTTTGTTTTCTCATGATTTGGTTGGGTCTAATTGTGTTGCTGTCCTGGGGCTCTGTGGGGTGTGTTTGTGTTTGTGAACAGAGCCCCAGGACCAGCTTGCTTAGGGGACTCTTCTCCAGGTTCATCTCTCTGTAGGTGATGGCTTTGTTATGGAAGGTTTGGGAATCGCTTCCTTTTAGGTGGTTGTAGAATTTAACGGCTCTTTTCTCGATTTTGATAATTAGTGGGTATCGGCATAATTCTGCTCTGCGTTCGTTATTTGGTGTTCTACGTTGTACACGGAGGATATTTTAGCAAAATTCTGCATGCAGAGTCTCAATTTGGTGTTTGTCCCATTTTGTGAATTATTGGTTGGTGAGCGGACCCCAGACCTCACAACCATAAAGGGCAATGGGTTCTATGACTGATTCAAGCATTTTTATGTTCCTTTTGATGGCATATAAGGCCCTTCTTGCCTCGTCTCTCAGATCATCCAAAGCTTTGTGGAAGTTACTTGTGACGCTGATGTTTAGGCCGAGGTATGTATCGTTTTTTTGCGTGCTCTATGGCAACGGTGTCTAGATGGAATTTGTATTTGTGGTCATGGCAACTGGACAATTTGTGGAACACCATTATTTTTTGTCTAACTGAGATTTACTGTCAGGGTCCAGGTCTGGCAGAATCTGTGTAGAATATCTAGTTGCTGCTGTAGGCCCTCCTTGGTTGGGGACAGAAGCACCAGTTTATCAGAAAACAGTAGACATTTGACTTCAGTCTCTCTGTCTGTCTGTCTCTGTCTTCTTTCATATCTCTTGTTAAAACATCTCACTGACTGTCCGCTTTGGCAAGCTGTAATGCTGTTGTTTTCTTCTCCTGACAACACAGGAGAAGCAGGGTATTTCAATCAAGCCTCTGCAGCAGCACTCTTCTTTAGCTACCAGTTTCTCTCTCCCCTCCCTCATCTCTTCTTCTCTCCCTCCTTCCCTCTCTCTACCTCCTTCCCTCTCTCCCTCCTTCCTTCCCTCTCTCTCTCCCTCACTCTCTCTCCCTTCCACCTCCTTCCTTCCCCCTCTCTTTCCCTCTCTCTCCCTCCTTCCCTCTCTCTACCTCCTTCTTTCCCTCTCTCCCTCACTCTCTCTCCCTTCCACCTCCCTCCCACCTCCCTCCTTCCCTCTCTCTCCCTCCTTCCCTCTCTCTCCCTCCTTCCCTCTCTCTCCCTCCTTCCCTCTCTCTCCCTCACTCTCTCTCCCTCACTCCCTCTCTCTCACTCCCTCTCTTTTGTAGTGGAAAATATTAAATCAAATACTACTCAGATACCGGAGCTTGTGAATTCAATTAGACTTTAATTGCAGAGAACAACAAAGCCGAGCACCTCCATGGAAGAACTGCCTCCTCATTCTTAATGCTTGGCTTTTATACATGTTTACATAATGTCATCACCCCATTTGCTTTGTTACATAGTTTCCATTCTCTTATTGGCTCAGGTATTGGGGCATAGATTCTATTGGTGGCGTGACATGCATACCCCTTAACTAAAGTTTCTGTCCAAAGGTCTTTACAAGTTCAGACCTACATTATCAACGTATGCTTAACTTGTGTGCGTGTCCAGTAGCCTTCACAAGATCAGATATGGCCCAGACCAGTCACGTCTTGTTAGTTAACCTTGCCTCTACACAGATTCTGCTTACGTTCTGTTCTTTACATGTCCAATGGTCAATTTGATGTTGATCCAGCCTGGACACTCACATAGGTTTAGCCTTCATTCTGTTGACATATGTCTAATATTTAAGCTTATATTGATTATTCTTTCTACTTCAAAGAGAACAGTATACGTTACTGAAAATCATCAGATGACTGGAAAATCTCCAACACTTTCTCCCTCACTCCTTCTCTTTCTCACTCGCCGTCCTTCTCACTCACTCACTCCCACTCCCTCTCACTCGTCGTCCTCACTCACTCCCTCTCTCTCACTCGCCGTCCTTCCCTCTCTCACTCGCCGTCCTTCCCTCTCTCACCCTCCCTTCCACCTCTCTCTCCCTCCCTCCTTCCCTCTCTCTCTCCCTCCTTCCTTCCCTCTCTCTCACCCTTCCTTTCCTCTCTCTCACCCTCCCTTCCCTCTCTCTCCCGCCTTCCCTCTCTCTCTCTCTCCCACCTTCATTCCCTCTCTCTCCCTCCTTCCTTCCTTCCCTCTCTCTCTCCCTCCTTCATTCCCTCTCTCTCTCTCTCCCTCCTTCCTTCCTTCCCTCTCTCTCTCCCTCCTTCCTTCCCTCTCTCTCTCGGCCTCCCTCCTTCCCTATCTCTATCCCTCCCTCTCTCCCTCCTTCCTTCCTTCCCTCTCTCTCTCCCTCTCTCTCTCCCTCCTTCCTTCCCTCTCTCTCTCCCTCACTCCCTCCCTGTATAGATGCCCTTGTCTTTGAGTGTGTCTGCACATAGTCCAGTAGACCCTTAAGGGAGAACAGTACAATAGCCCGGGCCACTTGTCAGTGTTGGCACCTCCACATGTTCATGGCTGTGAATGTGCCAGCTAGCTTAGACACTGAGGAGACCACGGAGGAAAGAGAGAGGAGGACTGAGTATACACACCAAGCCTCCTCCCTCTCTCTGTCTGTTTCTTCTCCCCCCCTCTCAATTTCAATTCAAAGGGCTTTATTGGCATGGGAAACATATGTTTAAATTGTCTCTCTCTCTCTCTCTCTCTCTCACACACACACACACACACACACACACACACACACACACACACACACACACACACACACACCACACCACACCACACCACACCACACCACACCACACCACACCACACCACACCACACCACACACACACAGCTATATTGCCCCTAATGACTGTAGTGCAGCCCTCTGTTCTGGTAAAGATGGCAGTGCCTTGGCTGCTCCACTCCATAAATATTAACAAGGAGATGGCAGTGGCTCGCCTGGCGCTCCACCCCATAAATATTAACAAGGAGATGGCAGTGGCTCGCCTGGCGCTCCACCCCATAAATATTAACAAGGAGATGGCAGTGGCTCCCCTGGCGCTCCACCCCATAAATATTAACAAGGAGATGGCAGTGGCTCGCCTGGCGCTCCACCCCATAAATATTAACAAGGAGATGGCAGTGGCTCGCCTGGCGCTCCACCCCGTAAATATTAACAAGGAGATGGCAGTGGCTCGCCTGGCGCTCCACCCCGTAAATATTAACAAGGAGATGGCAGTGGCTCGCCTGGCGCTCCACTCCGTAAATATTAACAAGGAGATGGCAGTGTCTCGCCTGGCGCTCCACCCCGTAAATATTAACAAGGAGATGGCAGTGGCTCGCCTGGCGCTCCACCCCGTAAATATTAACAAGGAGATGGCAGTGGCTCGCCTGGCGCTCCACCCCGTAAATATTAACAAGGAGATGGCAGTGGCTCGCCTGGCGCTCCACCCCGTAAATATTAACAAGGAGATGGCAGTGGCTCGCCTGGCGCTCCACCCCGTAAATATTAACAAGGAGATGGCAGTGGCTCGCCTGGCGCTCCACCCCGTAAATATTAACAAGGAGATGGCAGTGGCTCGCCTGGCGCTCCACCCCGTAAATATTAACAAGGAGATGGCAGTGGCTCGCCTGGCGCTCCACCCCGTAAATATTAACAAGGATATGGCAGTGACTCCCCTGGCGCTCCACCCCATAAATATTAACAAGGAGATGGCAGTGGCTCCCCTGGCGCTCCACCCCATAAATATTAACAAGGAGATGGTAGTGGCTCGCCTGGCGCTCCACCCCATAAATATTAACAAGGAGATGGCAGTGGCTCGCCTGGCGCTCCACCCCATAAATATTAACAAGGAGATGGCAGTGGCTCCCCTGGCGCTCCACCCCATAAATATTAACAAGGAGATGGCAGTGGCTCCCCTGGCGCTCCACCCCATAAATATTAACAAGGAGATGGCAGTGGCTCGCCTGGCGCTCCACCCCATAAATATTAACAAGGAGATGGCAGTGGCTCCCCTGGCGCTCCACCCCATAAATATTAACAAGGAGATGGCAGTGGCTCCCCTGGCGCTCCACTCCATAAATATTAACAAGGATATGGCAGTGGCTCCCCTGGCGCTCCACCCCATAAATATTAACAAGGAGATGGCAGTGGCTCCCCTGGCGCTCCACCCCATAAATATTAACAAGGAGATGGCAGTGGCTCCCCTGGCGCTCCACCCCATAAATATTAACAAGGAGATGGCAGTGGCTCGCCTGGCGCTCCACCCCATAAATATTAACAAGGAGATGGCAGTGGCTCGCCTGGCGCTCCACCCCATAAATATTAACAAGGAGATGGCAGTGGCTCCCCTGGCGCTCCACCCCATAAATATTAACAAGGAGATGGCAGTGGCTCCCCTGGCGCTCCACTCCATAAATATTAACAAGGAGATGGCAGTGGCTCCCCTGGCGCTCCACTCCATAAATATTAACAAGGAGATGGCAGTGGCTCGCCTGGCGCTCCACCCCATAAATATTAACAAGGAGATGGCAGTGGCTCGCCTGGCGCTCCACCCCATAAATATTAACAAGGAGATGGCAGTGTCTCGCCTGGCGCTCCACCCCATAAATATTGACAAGGAGATGGCAGTGGCTCGCCTGGCGCTCCACCCCATAAATATTAACAAGGAGATGGCAGTGGCTCGCCTGGCGCTCCACCCCATAAATATTAACAAGGAGATGGCAGTGGCTCCCCTGGCGCTCCACCCCATAAATATTAACAAGGAGATGGCAGTGTCTCGCCTGGCGCTCCACCCCATAAATATTAACAAGGAGATGGCAGTGGCTCGCCTGGCGCTCCACCCCATAAATATTAACAAGGAGATGGCAGTGGCTCGCCTGGCGCTCCACCCCATAAATATTAACAAGGAGATGGCAGTGGCTCGCCTGGCGCTCCACCCCATAAATATTAACAAGGAGATGGCAGTGGCTCGCCTGGCGCTCCACCCCATAAATATTAACAAGGAGATGGCAGTGGCTCGCCTGGCGCTCCACCCCATAAATATTAACAAGGAGATGGCAGTGGCTCCCCTGGCGCTCCACCCCATAAATATTAACAAGGAGATGGCAGTGACTCGCCTGGCGCTCCACCCCATAAATATTAACAAGGAGATGGCAGTGGCTCGCCTGGCGCTCCACCCCATAAATATTAACAAGTGCGACTGATGGTGCTGCTCACTGATCCATAATTGCATTTCAAAGTGTTCTACCGATAGGAGCAAAGCGTGGGAGAGGAAGGAAAAGATGGGAAGAGAAAAGGAGGGAGGGTGGGTGAGGGAGGAGGTACCTGCCCTGGACGTTCTGCCGCGCCTCCTATCCCGGCTAAACTATGTACAGCAGGTGGTCGACAATATGTTTTTCTCAGCTGAAAGTCGCAGGAAAGGAACATATTAATTAAACACCATGTTTTAACACATCTGGTTAGTAGGCTATATAGTCAGTTCAATAACATTAACCTAATATTTTCAATCTGATTACATTGATAAAATCACCGATGTCTCTATTTAATTTTTTTTATTTCTTTGTGTGTTGATTGGGGGATAAACGGCTTGCAATGAAGAGAAAGTGTTGCACTGAAAAAGTCTCAAAAGAAAGGTGGATAATGAAAACACAAGTTTCAAGGAAGAATGGCTTAAAAAGCCAAACATAACACAATATCCCCTGTCTGTCTGTGTGGTGGGCTTGTTTGTCTATCACTGTGTGAAGCCAGTTGATGTGATTAACCGTCTTGTGGGTTGACAGAAATACTTTCACCAAAACCTTGTCAATTAAATGTCAACTGAAAAGTAGGCAGAAGTATATCTGTATGTATATGAAATGAACAGCAGCAGTACAGAACCAGCACTAGACTGGCACATTAGACTGGCACATTCCTTACTCACAAGATGCACTCTTAAAGGGCCAGATGCACTCTTAAAGGGCCAGATGCACAATTAAAGGGCCAGATGCACAATTAAAGGGCCAGATGCACAATTAAAGGGCCAGATGCACAATTAAAGGGCCAGATGCACAATTAAAGGGCCAGATGCACAATTAAAGGGCCAGATGCACAATTAAAGGGCCAGATGCACTCTTAAAGGGCCAGATGCACAATTAAAGGGCCAGATGCACAATTAAAGGGCCAGATGCACAATTAAAGGGCCAGATGCACAATTAAAGGGCCAGATGCACAATTAAAGGGCCAGATGCACTCTTAAAGGGCCAGATGCACTCTTAAAGGGCCAGATGCACTCTTAAAGGGCCAGATGCACAATTAAAGGGCCAGATGCACTCTTAAAGGGCCAGATGCACAATTAAAGGGAATTCATATAAAAAATCGTAATTTTCGTTTCCTTCCAGACTTAAAAAAACATGGTCTTCTGATTTTGATTTAAGCATTGGCATGGACTCTGAACATCCAATTTTGTTGTTTCTTTATGAACAATTGTAATTTTGAGAGAGAAAAAAATAATTTGTTTTGGGGGGGGGGGGGAATCATAGGGTCCCCCTTTTTTAACATTTTACTTAACCTTTATTTAACTAGGAAAATCAGTTAAGAACAAATTCTTATTTCCAATGACGGCCTCCCCCGGCCAAACCGTAACCCAGACGACGCTGGGACAGATATAACAATTGAAGAGGAGAATCTGCCTGTTTGAAAAAAATGAGTAGCTCACGACATGTCACATTTGTTTTTGTTTTTTTAGTAGCTTTGATGCTAAAAAAGGTTGGAGACCCCTGATCTTGACACGAGGCACAGTCCCTACCAGCATTACCATGTTGTTGCAGCTGTGGTGTACTGGACAATACATCGGGTTGTAGGAACACCACCGTTCACAACCTCTGGTTTAGTGTCCTTTGTAAACTCTTGTCATCTGTTGTATGACTCACGTATATCTGATACCATATTAGCATACACTAACGATGCGTAAACACTTTGCAAATAAAGTAAAATATACAAGTGGTATCTACCGTAGTGTACCCCAACACCACACTGGTATCTACCGTAGTGTACCCCAACACCACAGTGGTATCTACCGTAGTGTACCCCAACACCACAGTGGTTGTACACTGGTATCTACCGTAGTGTACCCCAACACCACACTGGTATCTACCGTAGTGTACCCCAACACCACACTGGTATCTACCGTAGTGTACCCCAACACCACAGTGGTTGTACACTGGTATCTACCGTAGTGTACCCCAACACCACACTGGTATCTACCGTAGTGTACCCCAACACCACACTGGTTGTACAGTGGTATCTACCATAGTGTACCCCAACACCACAGTGGTATCTACCGTAGTGTACCCCAACACCACACTGGTATCTACCATAGTGTACCCCAACACCACACTGGTATCTACCGTAGTGTACCCCAACACCACACTGGTATCTACCATAGTGTACCCCGACACCACACTGGTATCTACCGTAGTGTACCCCAACACCACACTGGTTGTACAGTGGTATCTACCATAGTGTACCCCAACACCACAGTGGTATCTACCATAGTGTACCCCAACACCACACTGGTTGTACAGTGGTATCTACCGTAGTGTACCCCAACACCACAGTGGTATCTACCGTAGTGTACCCCAACACCACACTGGTATCTACCATAGTGTACCCCAACACCACACTGGTATCTACCGTAGTGTACCCCAACACCACACTGGTTGTACAGTGGTATCTACCGTAGTGTACCCCAACACCACACTGGTATCTACCATAGTGTACCCCGACACCACACTGGTATCTACCGTAGTGTACCCCAACACCACACTGGTTGTACAGTGGTATCTACCATAGTGTACCCCAACACCACACTGGTATCTACCGTAGTGTACCCCGACACCACACTGGTTGTACAGTGGTATCTACCATAGTGTACCCCAACACCACACTGGTTGTACAGTGGTATCTACCGTAGTGTACCCCAACACCACACTGGTATCTACCGTAGTGTACCCCAACACCACACTGGTTGTACAGTGGTATCTACCATAGTGTACCCCAACACCACAGTGGTATCTACCGTAGTGTACCCCAACACCACAGTGGTATCTACCGTAGTGTACCCCAACACCACACTGGTATCTACCGTAGTGTACCCCAACACCACACTGGTATCTACCGTAGTGTACCCCAACACCACACTGGTTGTACAGTGGTATCTACCATAGTGTACCCCAACACCACACTGGTTGTACAGTGGTATCTACCGTAGTGTACCCCAACACCACACTGGTATCTACCGTAGTGTACCCCAACACCACACTGGTATCTACCGTAGTGTACCCCAACACCACACTGGTTGTACAGTGGTATCTACCATAGTGTACCCCAACACCACACTAGTTGTACAGTGTGCTAGTGAAGCAGGATGTCTCAGCCGGCTGATGCTGTAGCGGTGATTGTGCCGTCACAGCACGGTCACCTTGACGATAAGACAGTGCGGGGTCTGAGGGGGAGAGGAAGGAAAAGGACGTTTAGTTCTGCTGTACGATAGCACCCATTTACATCTGGGTCTGCCTCTATATATTCCCCTCTGTTTTCCTCTGTATCTTCCTCATTTCCTTAACGTCTCCCTCCCTCCCTTTTTTAATGTGTGTGTGTGCTCCCTCCCTCCCTTTTTCATGTGTGTGTGTGCTCCCTCCCTCCTTTTTTCATGTGTGTGTGTCCTCCCTCCCTCCCTTTTTTCATGTGTGCTCTCACCCTCCCTTTTTTCATGTGTGTGTGCTCCCTCCCTCCCTTTTTGCATGTGTGTGTGCTCCCTCCCTCCCTTTTTCATGTGTGTGTGTGCTCCCTCCCTCCCTTTTTCATGTGTGTGTGCTCTCTCCCTCCCATTTTTATGTGTGTATGTGCTCCCTCCCTCCTTTTTTTCATGTGTGTGTGCTCTCTCCCTCCCTTTTTTCATGTGTGCTCCCTCCCTCCCTTTTTTCACGTGCGTGTGCTCTCTCCCTCCCTTTTTTCATGTGTGTTGGTATATCATAAATAATCCAATCTGCTGTGCTCCACTATATGAGTCAACTGACCAGACAACACCTAATATAAAACACAATAACACTTGTCTCGGTCTCTCGCTCCACAGCCCCTAACAGCTGCTGTTATAAAGGGAGAACACCACCGACACCTAATAGCACACATTCTGCTGTGTCTTCTGATCAATTGGTCCTGCGTTAACCCAGGCGGTCTCATTTCCTGTCTTCTCTGTTGATGTGTGTGTGTGTCAGGGTTTCGGTTAGGACATTTTGGTGCCGGACAACGTGACTGGGAACATTTAAATTTACCCGGATATTGAAGAAATTTACCAGACCATCCATATGGATTCAGGTCGGAGAGTAGAAAGAGAGAGAGAACGAAACCGCCGACCTGGCGCCGTCAATAAACAAGAGGTGTTGGCCACATTTACGCGTCCTTAAAAACAGCTATAACAAATTACCCAAAAAATATTCCATGTGTTGTGATGTGTCGCGTATAACGTTTATAGCCTATTGTTTTATTGGTGTTTACTTTTCTAAAACTTAAATTGTCCGTCTCACGGTTCAGGTGTCAGAGATTTTTGCACTAAATGCATCATCAGGGAAGGCGAAGGCTCCGCTGTATGATATTAATATTTTAACAAGCGTAGCCCTCGCCCCAGAGAGAGAGATGCCGGCGGCATGCGACGACACCGACATGCTAATTTGTTAGATGGCTACTGCGTCTGCTATACAGGAGGCGGCGTATTAATTCATTTTTATTAATTCATTTATTTTTATTATAACGAGTAAACTCTGGAAGGCCTTAAACGTTCTTCCTCACCTGAAGTTCACCTGTCTGAATCAGTTGGAGCGTCTGGCTTCATATCATTAGCTTAGTAATATCCACTCCACACCAAATCTTCACAACAGTTAAAAAAAAAAAAAAAAAACTTTATTAGGGTAATATCAAAATACGTTTACAGGGAAAATACCAGCAGGTTAATGCAACATTACAGTCCAAGGGTCACTTGTGTGGTTCAACATTTGTATAAAAGTTGTTAATTTGTTATTTTTAATAAAAGTTCTGATTTAAAAAAAAAAAAAAAAAAAAAAAATTGCATCAGTCGTAGTGCATCTTGGGTAATTTCCCTAGCGACGTTCCGACGTTGCTGTGTTTCACCTTGGTTACCTTGTTGTTGAACGCTGTGTTCGGTGCTCGCCCTTGCTTATTAAGCTCAAGCAACACGTTACCGGTCCTTCACTGATCTAGTTGAGCCTCAAAAACCAGGGAATACGTTTTCACTGTGTACACAGTATGTTTTCCCCGTGTACACAGAAAATACAGTATGTTTTCACTGTGTACGCTGTAAATACAGTATGTTTTCACCGTGTACGCTGTAAATACAGTATGTTTTCACTGTGTACGCTGTAAATACAGTATGTTTTCACCGTGTACGCTGTAAATACAGTATGTTTTCACTGTGTACGCGGTAAATACAGTATGTTTTCACTGTGTACGCTGTAAATACAGTATGTTTTCACTGTGTACGTGGTAAATACAGTATGTTTTCACTGTGTACGCTGTAAATATAGCATGTTTTCACTGTGTACGCTGTAAATACAGTATCTTTTCCCCGTGTACGCTGTAAATACAGTATGTTTTCACTGTGTACGCTGTAAATACAGTATGTTTTCACTGTGTACGCTGTAAATACACTGTTTTCACCGTGTACGCTGTAAATACACTGTTTTCACCGTGTACGCTGTAAATATAGCATGTTTTCACCGTGTACACAGTAAATAGTGTGTTTTCACTGTGTACGCGGTAAATACAGTATGTTTTCACTGTGTACACAGTATGTTTTCCCCGTGTACACAGAAAATACAGTATGTTTTCACTGTGTACGCTGTAAATATAGCATGTTTTCACTGTGTACGCTGTAAATACAGTATGTTTTCACTGTGTACGCAGTAAATACACTGTTTTCACCGTGTACACAGAAAATATAGCATGTTTTCACCGTGTGCGCCGTAAATACACTATGTTTTGGCATCTGTATTTAGCCAAAAAGAGCCATCATTGCTTTTGCCTTCGAGCCAAACTAAAGACAGCACAAGACTTGGTAGCGAACACAGCTTTCAAAACATTCAAGGTCCCGACAGCTACATAAAGTCCTGAAAAATCCATTTGGCACCTTTCAACAGCTTCTTATGTCTTATTATTTGGGGATTTCCCGGTGCGGTACTTTCTGCAAGCATGGACGTGTGTAACACAATTGTATGCAAGGTGTAACATGGCAACCTCATCATGTTGCTAGGGGTAATTACCCAAAATGTGCTATGTTTTTGAATCTTTAATTTATAATATTTTTTTTTTTTACATTTTTGAACCACACAGTTTTTCATATTCATAAAAGTAATCTACGTATTGATTTTGAAACTTTGCAGTTTTGGAAAAGCATTTTCTGAATCTTTTTTTTCTCGGTGGGTTGGACTATTATGGTTGGAACTTCATTTGGGCCAAAGAAAATGGCTCAACAGAATGAAAAACAAAACACTTGACAACCGATTTTAAACTTTTGCAAAAGCCTATGTTACAGCAATTAACAGCAAAGGCTAGTGCCTACTGTACCCAACAAATGACCGCAATAGGCTAATGATATTTATTTTACAACAGGCCTTCTTATATAACCTATCTCAAACTACATACGGAGCACACAATTAAAAAGACAGATCAAACTTAATTTAGTCAATAATATTGTTTTAGCAGAATTAATCAAAACAGCAGGTGTGAGCAAGGTGCTGAAGGCCGAAGTCCGGGTGTAGCCTCTGATAGACAGCCTCTCCCGGCCAAAATTGTATCCCCTTTAAAAATGTATAAAAGAATTGGCCAAAAGATGGCAATTTCCGGAAACCCTGGTGGGTGTGTGAGATTACCGGCGACCCTGGTGGGTGTGTGAGATTACCGGCGACCCTGGTGGGTTTGTGAGAATACCGGCGACCCTGGTGGGTTTGTGAGATTACCGGCGACCCTGGTGGGTGTGTGAGATTACCGGTCGACCCTGGTGTGTGTGTGAGATTACCGGCAGTTCTGGTGGGTGTGTGAGATTACCGGTCGACCCATGGTGTGTGTGTGAGATTACCGGTCGACCCTGGTGGGTGTCTGTGTGTGTGTTCAGCTGGCTGCAGCAGCAGTCATCCTTCACACGGTCTGGAGCACCTCTCCTCTAGTCTGACGACAGCACCTCTCCTCTAGTCTGACTACAGCACCTCTCCTCTAGAGGTCTACAGCACCTCTCCTCTAGTCTGACTACAGCACCTCTCCTCTAGTCTGACTGCAGCACCTCTCCTCTAGTCTGACTACAGCACCTCTCCTCTAGTCTGACTGCAGCACCTCTCCTCTACTCTGTCTACAGCACCTCTCCTCTAGTCTGACGACAGCACCTCTCCTCTAGTCTGACTACAGCACCTCTCCTCTAGTCTGACTACAGCACCTCTCCTCTAGTCTGACTACAGCACCTCTCCTCTAGTCTGACTGCAGCACCTCTCCTCTAGTCTGACTACAGCACCTCTCCTCTAGTCTGACTACAGCACCTCTCCTCTAGTCTGACGACAGCACCTCTCCTCTAGTCTGACGACAGCACCTCTCCTCTAGTCTGGCTACAACACCTCTCCTCTAGTCTGACTACAGCACCTCTCCTCTAGTCTGACTACAGCACCTCTCCTCTAGTCTGACTGCAGCACCTCTCCTCTAGTCTGACTACAGCACCTCTCCTCTAGTCTGACTACAGCACCTCTCCTCTAGTCTGACGGCAGCACCTCTCCTCTAGTCTGGCTGCAGCACCTCTCCTCTAGTCTGGCTGCAGCACCTCTCCTCTAGTCTGGCTGCAGCACCTCTCCTCTAGTCTGACGACAGCACCTCTCCTCTAGTCTGACGACAGCACCTCTCCTCTAGTCTGACGACAGCACCTCTCCTCTAGTCTGACGACAGCACCTCTCCTCTAGTCTGACGACAGCACCTCTCCTCTAGTCTGACTACAACACCTCTCCTCTAGTCTGACGACAGCACCTCTCCTCTAGTCTGACTACAGCACCTCTCCTCTAGTCTGTCTACAGCACCTCTCCTCTAGTCTGACTGCAGCACCTCTCCTCTAGTCTGACTACAGCACCTCTCCTCTAGTCTGACGACAGCACCTCTCCTCTAGTCTGACTACAGCACCTCTCCTCTAGTCTGACTACAGCACCTCTCCTCTAGTCTGACTACAGCACCTCTCCTCTAGTCTGACTACAGCACCTCTCCTCTAGTCTGACGACAGCACCTCTCCTCTAGTCTGACTACAGCACCTCTCCTCTAGTCTGACTGCAGCACCTCTCCTCTAGTCTGACTGCAGCACCTCTCCTCTAGTCTGACTGCAGCACCTCTCCTCTAGTCTGACTACAGCACCTCTCCTCTAGTCTGACTACAGCACCTCTCCTCTAGTCTGACTACAGCACCTCTCCTCTAGTCTGACTACAGCACCTCTCCTCTAGTCTGACTACAGCACCTCTCCTCTAGTCTGACTACAGCACCTCTCCTCTAGTCTGACTACAGCACCTCTCCTCTAGTCTGACTAGGGCACCTCCCTTTGTGTTCGTCTCTCACCTGTAATGAGGAGAGTTTGTACATCCCATTTCCTCTCTACGCAGGGGGAGGGTGGGTGTGGAACACGTTTTACTATACTTGGTAGTACCAGAAGTCCTCACCAGAATAGTAAACCAACTAAAATTCAGAGAAGTGAGGAGGACATTTTGCCAGTCCTCACTTGTTAAATTTTTTACATTTATTTTAGGCTTAGGGTTTAGAATTAGGGTTAGGGAAAATAGGATTTTGAATGGTAATCAATTGTTGGTCCCCAAAAAGTTCTCACAAGTATAGTAAGACGTAGTGTGTGTGTGTGTGTGTGTGTGTGTCTGCAGGTCACACAGCAAAGTAATCATCTGTAGTGCTGTGACTGTTGTTCTGAATGTGATCTACAGCAGCACACTCAGCAGGCAGTCTAATGGATTCAGAGAAACAGGAAGCAGATCTTAATTAGTGTTATCTGAGCGCTCCTCCATATGACTCATCCTCCTCCCCCTCTTCATACTAAATCCTCCCCCTCCTCCTCTTCCCTCCTCATACTAAATCCTCCTCCTCCCTCCTCATCCTAAATCATCCTCCTCATCCTAAATCCCCCTCCTCTTCCCTCCTCATACTAAATCCTCCTCCTCTTCCCTCCTCATCCCTCCTCCTCTTCCCTCCTCATACTAAATCCTCATCCTCCCTCCTCATACTAAATCATCCTCCTCATCCCTCCTCATCCTAAATCATCCTCCTCATCCCTCATCCTAAATCCTCCTCCTCATCCTAAATCCTCCTCCTCAGGCCTCCATCCCTCCTCCTCCTCAGGCCTCCATCCCTCCTCCTCCATCCCTCCTCCTCCTCAGGCCTCTATCCCTCCTCAGGCCTCCATCCCTCCTCCTCCTCAGGCCTCTATCCCTCCTCAGGCCTCCATCCCTCCTCCTCCTCAGGCCTCTATCCCTCCTCCTCCTCAGGCCTCTATCCCTCCTCCTCCTCAGGCCTCTATCTCTCCTCCTCCTCAGGCCTCTATCCCTCCTCCTCCTCAGGCCTCTATCTCTCCTCCTCCTCAGGCCTCCATCCCTCCTCCTCAGGCCTCTATCCCTCCTCCTCCTCAGGCCTCTATCCCTCCTCAGGCCTCTATCCCTCCTCCTCCTCAGGCCTCTATCCCTCCTCCTCCTCAGGCCTCCATCCCTCCTCCTCCTCAGGCCTCTATCCCTCCTCCTCCTCAGGCCTCTATCCCTCCTCCTCCTCAGGCCTCTATCCCTCCTCCTCCATCCCTCCTCCTCAGGCCTCCATCCCTCCTCCTCAGGCCTCTATCCCTCCTCCTCCTCAGGCCTCTATCCCTCCTCCTCCATCCCTCCTCCTCAGGCCTCCATCCCTCCTCCTCCATCCCTCCTCCTCAGGCCTCTATCCCTCCTCAGGCCTCTATCCCTCCTCCTCCATCCTCCTCCTCAGGCCTCCATCCCTCCTCCTCCATCCCTCCTCCTCAGGCCTCTATCCCTCCTCCTCCTCAGGCCTCTATCCCTCCTCCTCCTCAGGCCTCCATCTCTCCTCCTCAGGCCTCCATCTCTCCTCCTCAGGCCTCCATCTCTCCTCCTCAGGCCTCCATCCCTCCTCCTCAGGCCTCTATCCCTCCTCCTCCTCAGGCCTCTATCCCTCCTCCTCCTCAGGCCTCTATCCCTCCTCCTCCTCAGGCCTCTATCCCTCCTCCTCCTCAGGCCTCTATCTCTCCTCCTCCTCAGGCCTCCATCCCTCCTCCTCAGGCCTCCATCCCTCCTCCTCAGGCCTCTATCCCTCCTCCTCCTCAGGCCTCTATCCCTCCTCCTCCTCAGGCCTCCATCCCTCCTCCTCCTCAGGCCTCTATCCCTCCTCCTCCTCAGGCCTCTATCCCTCCTCCTCCTCAGGCCTCTATCCCTCCTCCTCCATCCCTCCTCCTCAGGCCTCCATCCCTCCTCCTCAGGCCTCTATCCCTCCTCCTCCTCAGGCCTCTATCCCTCCTCCTCCATCCCTCCTCCTCCATCCCTCCTCCTCAGGCCTCTATCCCTCCTCCTCCTCAGGCCTCCATCTCTCCTCCTCCTCAGGCCTCCATCTCTCCTCCTCAGGCCTCCATCTCTCCTCCTCAGGCCTCCATCCCTCCTCCTCAGGCCTCCTCCTCAGGCCTCCATCCCTCCTCCTCAGGCCTCCATCCCTCCTCAGCCCTCATCCGAAATCCTCCTCCGCTCCACTGAAAATCCCCGCAATTGAAGTGTTTGTGTATGTTCTAGAAGGGCTTTTGAAAAGCGAGGTAGGGGGGTGGAGGGCTTTTGAAAAGCGAGGTAGGGGGGTGGAGGGCTTTTGAAAAGCGAGGTAGGGGGGTGGAGGGCTTTTGAAAAGCGAGGTAGGGGGATGGAGGGCTTTTGAAAAGCGAGGTAGGAGGATGGAGGGCTTTTGAAAAGCGAGGTAGGGGGATGGAGGGCTTTTGAAAAGCGAGGTAGGGGGATGGAGAGCTTTTGAAAAGCGAGGTAGGAGGATGGAGAGCTTTTGAACAACGAGGTAGAGGGATGGAGGGCTTTTGAAAAGCGAGGTAAGGGGATGGAGGGCTTTTGAATAGCGAGGTAGGGGGATGGAGGGCTTTTGAAAAGCGAGGTAGGAGGATGGAGGGCTTTTGAAAAGCGAGGTCTGGGATGGAGGGCTTTTGTTTTTTGCGAGACAGAAATCCCCCCCAGCTAGTCTCAAGGCTACAGGCTCCAGGCTACAGGTTAATGCTGCTTCGATAAGATCCTATATGCCGCTTGCTGGCTGTGTTCAAAGTGACACAAGGTTTAATATGTAAATAGCTCAGACACACACACACTTATACTCATGTCGTTAATAAACATCTATATCTGAAAGTAACTTCTATTGCCTTTGCTAACTATACACACATAGCTTACAACAAGGCCAACAAATAAAAACATTGCAACCAGCAGGTAGAAAATAACCTGATGGGAAAAAATCTCATTGGCAACGCATGGCCTGTCTGCCAGGAACTTGGAACATTGTATCAACTTGGTTCAGCCAGAAGCTTGGGCTAACAAACTTGCAACATTGTATAAAATATCCCGGACTCTCAGTTTCCTGAGCTCCTGACAGGGCTGTAGTAGGCTGATGCACCAGGGATCAGAAATAATCAGGTTGGTCTATTTTATGACGTTTCCACTGCCTCAGACCACAACATTTTCCCCCTTCACGCTGAGTGGTTATCGACAAGGGGGAGAGAGATGGAAAGATTTTTTGTTCTAATACATTGAGGAACTATTGTCATTCTCAATGTGATGTAAAAACAGACTTTGTTTGCTTGCTGTTTGAGGTGAAGAAAACATTTCTTTGACGCTCCTTTGCTCATGTTGTGTTGATGAGTTAAGACAATCAGAAGTACTATCAGATCCCCAAATGGACACACTTTATACAGTGCATTGGAAAGTATTCAGACCCCTTGACTTTTTCCACATTTTGTTACGTTACAGCCGTATTCTACATTTGATTAAATTGTTTTTTTCCTCATCAATCTACACACAATACCCCATAATGACAAAGCAAAACAGTTTTTTTTATTTTTATGTTTGCTAATTTATAAATTAAAAAAATAAAATAAAATGAAATATCACATTTACATAAGTATTCAGACCCTTTACTCAATACTTTGTTGAAGCACCTTTGGCAGCGATTACAGCCTCAAGTCTTCTTGGGTATGAAGCTACAAGCTTGGCACACCTGTATTTGGGGAGTTTCTCCCATTCTTCTCTACAGATCCTCTCAAGCTCTGTCAGGTTGCATTGTCTCTCAGCTCGTTCACATCTTGCTGGAAGTTCCCTCTATTTGTTCTTGTTGACAGGCGAGGGGAGGAAGAGTAATCTGTTGACAGGCGAGGGGAGGAAGAGTAATCTGTTGACAGGCGAGGGGAGGAAGAGTAATCTGTTGACAGGGAGAAAACATGTCAACATTATTAGGGTTAGGGTGACCATTATTAGGGTTAGGGTTACCATTATTAGGGTTAGGGTTACCATTATTAGTCAGGCTGTCTGGGAGAGGAGAGTGTTGTCACTGCAGTGCACTTCCCCTATACAATACCTAGACTACACACTACACACTACCCTATACAATACCTAGACTACACACTACCCTATACAATACCTAGACTACATACTACCCTATACAATACCTAGACTACACACTACCCTATACAATACCTAGACTACACACTACCCTATACAATACCTAGACTACACACTACCCTATACAATACCTAAACTACACACTACATTATACAATACCTAGACTACACACTACACACTACCCTATACATACCTAGACTACACTACACACTAAATGTAGCCTTTGGCAAAAATATTACTAGGTGCTTTCTTCTTCCTCTGAATTTTGTCTCAACGGTCTTTCCTCATTTTCTGATCCAGTTGGGATGTGTGAGAACACAGCAGACCTGTTTGTATCTGGTCGTGTGTGTGTGTGTGTGTGTGTGTGTGTGTGTGTGTGTGTGTGTGTGTGTGTGTGTGTGTGTGTGTGTGTGTGTGTGTGTGTGTGTGTGTGTGTGTGTGTGTGTGTGTGTGTGTGTGTGTGTGTGTGTGTGTGTGTGCTCGCCCACACACAGTGTTTTGAGAGCGTTTGTCATCCAGATGGCAGTGTTTACAGAGCTACTGTACTGGTATGCTGGCACATTTCTCTGGTTTTAGAGCAGGGTGAAAAACACTCGGAACTAGCAGATCCATCGGTAGTACTTTAGTATACCTCCATGTAATAAAGTATTTAAGGTGCCAACAGAAAGTATTCATACTGTCGGTTCTGTCCCTGAACAAGGCAGTTAACCCACTGTTCCCCGGTAGGCCGTCATTGAAAATAAGAATTTGTTCTTCACTGACTTGCCTAGTTAAATCAAGGTAAAATAAAAATACCCCTTGAATTATAACACATTTTGTTGTTACAGTCAGAATTAAAAAATTATAAAAAATATCATCCCTCTACACACAATGCCCCATAATGAATTTAGAAATTTTTGCAAATGTATTGAAAATGAAATACATAAATATTTAATTTTCTTTTTTTTAATATATTTTTAAAAACGTTTTCTCCTTAATTTTGTGGGATCCAATTGGTAGTTACAGTCTTGTCTCTTCGCTACAACTCCCATATGGACTCGGGAGAGGCCGAAAGTCAAGAGCCGTGCGTCCTCCGAAACACAACCCAGTTTCTTGACACAATGTCCACGTAACCCGGAAGCCAGCCGCACCAATGTGTCGGAGGAAACACCGTACACCCGGCGACCATGTTAGCGTGCATTGCGCCCCCGGCCCGCCACAGGTGTCGCTAGAGCACGATGGGACAAGAACTTCCCTGCCGGCTAAACCCTCCCCTAACCCGGACGACATTGGGCCAATTGTGCGCCGGCCATGGGTCTCCCGGTCGCGGCCGGCTGCGACTCGAACCAGGATCTCTAGTGGCACAGCTAGCACTGTGATGTAGTGCCTTAGACCACTGCACCACTCGGCAGGCCCTAATATCTCATTTACATAAGTATTCACACCCTTGAATGTTATAATCACATATGTTATAATGTTATATTCACCTATGGCAGCGACTTACAGCTGTGAGTCTTTCTGGGTAAGTATTGAAGATGTTTACATACCATTCATTTAAAAATTCTTCAAGCTCTGTCAAGTTGTTTGTTGGTCATTGGTAGACAGCCATTTTCAAGTCTTGCCATAGTTTTTCAAGTAGATTTAAGTCAAAACTGTAACTAGGCCACTCTGTAGGAACATTCAATGTTGTCTAGGTAATAAACTCCAGTGTATATTCGGCCTTGTGTTTTAGGTTATTTTGCTGAAAGGTGAATTTGTTTCCTAGTGCCTGATGGAAAGCAGACTGATCCAGGTTTTCCTCTAGGATTTTGCCTGTGCTTAGCTCTATCCCGTTTATTTTTATCCTAAAAAACTCCCCAGTCCTTGCAGATGACAAGCATACCCACAACATGATGCAGCCACCACCATGATTGAAAATATGTTGTAGGGTACAGTGATGTGTTGTGTTGGATTTGTCCCAAACATAACGCTTTGTATTCAGGACATGAAGTTAATTTCTTTGCCACATGAATCTGTGTTTGAAATTCCCTGCTTGAGTGAGGGACCTTACAGATAATTGTATGTGTGGGATAGTCATTCAAAAATCATGTTAAACACGATTATTGCACGCAGAATGAGTCCAACTTATTATATCATGATAGGGTATTGTGT
This sequence comes from Salvelinus namaycush, assembly GCF_016432855.1. NCBI lineage: Eukaryota > Metazoa > Chordata > Actinopteri > Salmoniformes > Salmonidae > Salvelinus > Salvelinus namaycush. Next base: position 46,608,893 of record NC_052322.1, read on the forward strand.
GTAGGCCAGTGACACATAAATCTCAAGTGTAAGAACCAAATGTGGAAAAAGTCAAGGGGTGTGAATACTTTCTGAAGGCACTGTATAATGGATTATTAAATAGTTAATTCATCATTTATTAATCATTACTTCAATCGTAAGATGATTCATATTTAAGTGATAATGCTAGAGAAGCCGGTGTTAGGCCCGAGATTAAGTCTACTAGCAGTTAACCATACACTTCCTGTCGTTGCGTTAACGCTAGTTAGCATTAGCTCGCAAAACTACCTCTAATTTCCATCATACTGGACACAGACATAAAAATGGTATCCACAAGTTCATCTGACTCTGGGGAAATAGATAAAGGGCCTCATTGCCAAAATCCCGAAGTATCGTCTTTAAGGTCTGAAAATAGCCTAGAACATATCAATGGTACATTGCATAATAATTTGAAAGATGACAAAACAAATAAAAGGTTTTAATCTCGCTGTATGCTTACTTCGATTATAACCCTATGCCGATCAAGATAAGAGTAAGATGTGTTCATGTCTAATACCATACTCAGTTTAATATTGAAGTATTAGTCTGAATGTAAATGTACTCTCTATCTCTCTGTGCTAGTTGTTCTCAGTCAGCCCCCCCCCCCCCTTCTTCTTCTCTCTAATCATATCATGTGTTAGAGCAGATTAGTCCTGCAGGTCTCTGTCTCTATAGCAACAATCAGCCTGTGCTTGTTGTTCTCTGTGTGGTTGTCTCTCTGCTGTACAGCGGACATCACACACAGCCAGCGGGGAGGTTAAGGCTCCACAATCATATGCTGCTACATGAGGTTTTAGCCTGATGGACTGTAAACACCCGAACCCAGGTGTGTTCTAAATGGCACCCTATTCCCAGAGCCCCGTGGACCCTGGTCAAAAGTAGTGCACTGTGTAAGGGTGCCATTTGGGACGAACACCCAAACCCCTAACCAGGGAGAGTGAGGTGTTACCGTAGCTTTAACGCCAGGGGGAGTGGGGTGTTACCGTAGCTTTAACACCAGGGGGAGTGGGGTGTTACCGTAGCTTTAACACCAGGGGGAGTGAGGTGTTACCGTAGCTTTAACAACAAGGGAAGTGAGGTGTTACCGTAGCTTTAACACCAGGGGGAGTGAGGTGTTACCGTAGCTTTAACACCAGGGGGAGTGAGGTGTTACCGTAGCTTTAACACCAGGGGGAGTGAGGTGTTACCGTAGCTTTCTGCCATACTTTAACTGCTTGCCATTCCTCTGACTCACGTCACCCTGCGCTGAGAGCAAATAGATGCTGCACTCTGTAGGATGTACACTGTGTACAAAACACATTCCTAATATTGAGTTGCACCTCCTTTTGCCTTCAGAACAGCCTCAATTCATTGGGTCATAGATTCTACAAGGTGTCGAAAGCGTTCCACAGGGATGTTGACTCCAATGCGTCCCACAGTTGTGTCCAGTTGGCTGGATGTCCTCAGACTGGTGGACCATTCTTGATGCGCACGGGAAACTGTTGAGCCGGAAAAACCTCAGCAGCGTTGCAGTTCTTGACACACTCAAACCGTTGCGCCTAGTACCTGTTACCATACCCCGTTCAAAGACACTTAATGGTAAGCAATTCAAGTGGTGCGCCCCGGGCAGTAAGCACTTATGTCACGCCTGAGAGAGAGAGGGGGGTAGTTAGCCGCCACAGAGGAAGAGGAGAGTGATAAAAAACGGACAATAAACACATTTCCTATTAACGCGTACAGTGGCGAGGAGGCTGTCGGAGGAAGGGGGTCTGGTTTTGCTTAGGTGTCTGTTTTGTGTTACGCCTATCTCCTTCCCTCCCTCCCTCTAGAGAGGTACAGGTTGAAACAGTTATATCCCACCCCCCCCCCCCCTCCTCTTGTCATAGCTATATGACCAGGGTTCGCCCGGGTGGGCTTACAGCCGCCATGTTGAAGACTGACTAGAACCACGTATGGGTGCTAGTGAATGTCAAAACGGCAGCTCCCTCGTGCAGCAGAGCTGTGCTCCCCTTTCACCTCTGGGGTTAAGCCGGGCCCCTTGTCCTTTATGGTGGTGTGGTGCTACACAGTCCTAGACAGGGGCCAGTCCACCTTGGCTGGCACGACTCAGTGGCTCTCTGGTTGCAGATTGGAATGTTATACAAACCCTCAGACAAAGGAAACTGCACGTCCGTAAGCCTTTCTCTCGTTTCCGGGTTGGGACATCCGTTTATGGGAAGATCTGGGAAATCCTATATCTGGTCTAAGGCATATGGTATTTTCTAAATATAAATCCTATATCCGGTCTAAGGCATATGGTATTTTCTCAATATAAATCCTATATCCGGTCTAAGGCATATGGTATTTTCTCAATATAAATCCTATATCCGGTCTAAGGCATATGGTATTTTCTCAATATAAATCCTATATCTGGTCTAAGGCATATGGTATTTTCTAAATATAAATCCTATATCTGGTCTAAGGCATATGGTATTTTCTCAATATAAATCCTATATCCGGTCTAAGGCATATGGTATTTTCTAAATATAAATCCTATATCCGGTCTAAGGCATATGGTATTTTCTCAATATAAATCCTATATCCGGTCTAAGGCATATGGTATTTTCTCAATATAAATCCTATATCTGGTCTAAGGCATATGGTATTTTCTAAATAGAAATGGAGCAAACCAAGAGAAAGTCCTGTTGAAAAAACAGCTGCATGTAAAGCCTCGCACTTTGAAATCAACCGGGGTTGGACTGACCTTGGTGGACTTGCTGGAATTGCCTTTCCACTGCCTCAAAACTAGAAATGATGTCATGTTGCTAGCTAGCTAGCCAATGTGACTGTGCAGCTAGCGTCACTAATGTTGCTAGCTAGAAGTTGTAGAAAGTCATTTGGCTACAACTAGCTAGATAGCTAGCTAGCTAGCAAGATGTTGAAGAAAGAATTTAATTCACCCTCAACACGCTCACGTAACTAACCTTACCCCATACTCCCGATGTCATCTAGTCAAATGTTTAGCATGCTAGCTAGCTAAACGGTTAGCGTCGTCGCTAGCTTAACAGGCTACCTAGCTTGATTCCTAACTTTGCTTGCCATGACCACAGCTAGCCAAATGTTTAGCTTGCTACTTAGCTAAACTGTTAGCGTTGTTGCTAGCATAACAGTCTAGCTAGCTACCTTGATTCCTAACTTTGCTTGCCTTGGCATAGACTGCTAGTTAGTAGCCAAACCAAACACACCTGATGACATGTTTGTTAGGATGTAGCTAGTTAGCTTTCAATCCCTGCTAGCTAGCTTGTTTCAACTCGGATTTGTAAGTTAACGTTCACTACCTAGTATTCAAGGACTGACTTCTAATAAACATTTATTCTATATTGCAAAAATAAATGGATCATTCAACTATGTTGGTAATTCGTGTCATGTCTGACTACTGCAGTACTGCTTGTCCATTTGGTAGCTAACAGCAATAAACCCAGGGGGAAAAGCACCCAGCAGAGATTGGCTTCCCATTAGCTAGCTAACGTTTGCTTTATTATAGCTATAAAGCATTATGTTTACTGTTAATGTTTAGAGATATTATATATGTATTTCATTGTACTGTATATACGTTATATGCATAGTCTTAGCAAGCTCTTTGGCAGCAAACTATGCTTTTCCCCCCAGCTATAATATTTAGCTACCTAGCCGTAAAAACACTTCAAGCTTAGTTTAGAAGACTGTTTCATTTTCACTGGTGAATTACTTTTGATGCACCCGTAGCGAATATTTTTATCACTAGTTCCTTGTTCTATCTGTGCCCGTAGTGTACAGCAGCGAAAAAATAGAAACAGTAATTCCCTGAACAAAATAGGCAATTTGACCCCCCCCCCCCCAGAAATAGGCCTATGCTCAGTCAGTCAGAGAGAATGTGTGTGTATTGGGGGGTGAAGAGGGGGGCACAGAGGTACTTAGCTGGCCAACACAGTACCTTTCACTATTCCCCTCTCCCTTTTCTGGCTGGCCAGTATGGTACCTTTCACTATTCCCCTCTCCCTTTCCTTAGCTGGCCAACACAGTACCTTTCACTATTCCCCTCTCCCTTTCCTGGCTGGCCAGTAAGGTACCTTTCACTATTCCCCTCTCCCTTTCCTGGCTGGCCAGTACGGTACATTTCACTATTCCCCTCTCCCTTTCCTTATCTGGCCAGTACGGTACATTTCACTATTCCCCTCTCCCTTTCCTGGCTGGCCAGTACGGTACCTTTCACTATTCCCCTCTCCCTTTCCTTATCTGGCCAGTACGGTACATTTCACTATTCCCCTCTCCCTTTCCTGGCTGGCCAGTACGGTACCTTTCACTATTCCCCTCTCCCTTTCCTTAGCTGGCCAACACAGTACCTTTCACTATTCCTCTCTCCCTTTCCTGGCTGGCCAGTAAGGCACCTTTCACTATTCCCCTCGCCAGTACGGTACCTTTCACTATTCCCCTCTCCCTTTCCTTAGCTGGCCAATACGATACCTTTCACGATTCCCGTCTCTCTTTCCTCCTTTCTTTTGATCTGTTTCTCATCCTCGCTCATGGACTTCCCTTGTATTTTTGCTCTACTGCTGTGCAGGGCTGTTATCGCCTATCCCCTGTGTTATCCTAGTGCCTAGCCCCTGTGTTATCCTAGCTCCTAGCCCCTGTGTTATCCTAGCTCCTATCCCCTGTGTTATCCTAGCGCCTATCCCCTGTGTTATCCTAGCGCCTATCCCCTGTGTTATCCTAGCTCCTATCCCCTGTGTTATCCTAGCGCCTATCCCCTGTGTTATCCTAGCTCCTATCCCCTGTGTTATCCTAGCGCCTATCCCCTGTGTTATCCTAGCGCCTATCCCCTGTGTTATCCTAGCGCCTATCCCCTGTGTTATCCTAGCTCCTATCCCCTGTGTTATCCTAGCGCCTATCCCCTGTGTTATCCTAGCGCCTATCCCCTGTGTTATCCTAGCTCCTATCCCCTGTGTTATCCTAGCTCCTATCCCCTGTGTTATCCTAGCTCCTATCCCCTGTGTTATCCTAGCGCCTATCCCCTGTATTATCCTAGCGCCTAGCCCCTGTGTTATCCTAGCTCCTATCCCCTGTGTTATCCTAGTGCCTAGCCCCTGTGTTATCCTAGCTCCTATCCCCTGTGTTATCCTAGCCCCTGTGTTATCCTAGCTCCTATCCCCTGTGTTATACTAGCGCCTAGCCCCTGTGTTATCTTAGCGCCTATCCCCTGTGTTATCCTAGCGCCTAGCCCCTGTGTTATCCTAGCCCCTGTGTTATCCTAGCCCCTGTTATCCTAGTTCCTAGCCCCTGTGTTATCCTAGCGCCTAGCCCCTATGTTATCCTAGCTCCTATCCCCTGTGTTATACTAGTGCCTAGTTCCTGTGTTATACTAGCGCCTAGCCCCGGTGTTATCCTAGCTCCTATCCCCTCCAGAGTGGCTATCTCCCAGTGGAGAGTGGAGATGAGAGTGTGGAGAGAGTGGAGATTAGAGAGTGGAGAGATGGCCGCCTCACGGCTGCTCCACTCTACGGCAGCCTGGAATGTCTCTAAGCAATTCAGCATTGTGACATTCTTACTTTATCTCTCTCTCTCCGTGGTTCTCTCTCTCTCTCTTTATCTCTCTCTCCGCGGTTCTCTCTCTCTCTCTCTTTATCTCTCTCTCCGCGGTTCTCTCTCTTTCTCACTCTCTGTGGTTCTCTTATCTTCCTTTCTCTGCGGATCTCTTCCTCTTTCTCCCTCCTGTCTGTTATTAATGCTTATCTCCACATTGTGAGTGTGTGTGCTGTAATCTTCTCTGTGTGAGTGTGTGTTGATCTGCTCTGTGTGCAACAAGCACAGCGAAGCCCAATCTCAGCTCTGGAATGAGGTAGCCATTTCCCCCACTCCACTCACCAAGGGCAGACAGTTTTTATTCACTGACTGTTGTGCTTTTTTTAACTGCGAGTCTGTATCAGTGTGTTTGTGTGCATTCATGTTCCAACAGCTTTAGCAAAGCACTTGATAGTTGACTTGTTTTACAGGCTAAAAAAAAGAGCTATTACATGTACACTTCAGCAAACATGTATCATCTCCTGAAAACACTTCTGCATTTATACGCCAGCTGTAGATGAAAAGGTCTTATTAAGCTAGTCGTGCTGGTATCTGTCTGAAGTTAAACGTTCCCTGAAACGTTGGCTAGATGAGAGGTTGACAGGGGATTCATGAAGAACCGCGACGTCATTGCATAGCAGCGTACATCTCTTCAAATGTGTGTGTCTCAGTGGTTAGGAATGCGTTTGAAAAATGTTTGTTGATGTGGATTCCCTGTGATCAGATCAAATCAGCACTGTATGTGGGAGTGGGACTGATGCAGACAGGCGGTTAGCTGTGGCTTAGTTTCTTCACATGCTGAAAAACAGCTGGCGACACACACACACACACACTCCTCCATAGCCTCAGAGAGAGAGAGAGAGAGAGAGAGAAGGATGGGGAGGAGACTGAGGGGATGGAGAGACAAACAGAAGGAATGGAGGGGGAGGAGGGTTAGAAGGTTATAGGGGGGACTGCATCTCTAGTTCCCCCCCCCCCCCCCCCACCACTCACTGGACCCCTATGATCACCCGGCTACGCATGCCTCTCCCTAATATCAATATGCCTTGTCCATTACTGTCCTGGTTAGTGATTACTGTCTTATTTCACTGTAGAGCCTCTAGCCCTGCTCAATATGCCTTAACCAACCATGTTGTTCCACCTCCCACATATGCGATGACATCACCTGGTTTAAACGTCTCTAGAGACAATATCTCTCTCATCATTACTCAATGCCTAGGTTTTACCTCCAATGTACTCACATCCTACCATACCTTTGTCTGTACATTATGCCTTGAATCTATTCTATCGCACCCAGAAACCTGCTCCTTTTACTCTCTGTTCCGAACGTACTAAACGACCTGATAGCCTTTAGCCGTACCCTCATCCTACTCCTCCTCTGTTCCTCTGGTGATGTAGAGGTTAATCCAGGCCCTGCAGTGCCTAGCTCCACTCCTATTCCCCAGGCGCTCTCTTTTGATGACTTCTGTAACCGTAAAAGCCTTGGTTTCATGCATGTTAACATTAGAAGCCTCCTCCCTAAGTTTGTTTTATTCACTGCTTTAGCAGTGACTGCCAATCCGGATGTCCTAGCCGTGTCTGAATCCTGGCTTAGGAAGACCACCAAAAACCCTGAAATTTCCATCCTCAACTATAACATTTTCCGACAAGATATAACTTCCAAAGTGGGCGGTGTTGCAATCTACTGCAGAGATAGCCTGCAGAGTTCTGTCTTACTATCCAGGTCTGTACCCAAACAATTTGAGCTTCTACTTTTAAAAAATCCACCTTTCCAGAAACAAGTCTCTCACCATTGCCACTTGCTACAGATCACCCTCTGCCCCCAGCTGTGCCCTGGACACCATATGTGAACTGACTGCCCCCCATCTATCTTCAGAGCTCGTGCTGCTAGGCGACCTAAACTGGAACATGCTTAACACCCCGGCCATCCTACAATCTAAGCTTGATGCCCTCAATCTCACACAAATGATCAATGAACCCACCATGTACAACCCCAAATCTGTAAACACGGGCACCCTCTTAGATATCATCCTAACCAACTTGCCCTCCAAATACACCTCTGCTGTTCTCAACCAAGATCTCAGCGATCACTGCCTCATTGCCTTGATCCGTAATGGGTCTGCGGTCAAACGACCACCCCTCATCACTGTCAAACGCTCCCTAAAACACTTCAGCAAGCAGGCCTTTCTAATCGACCTGGCCCGGGTATCCCTGGTTATTCTTTAAAAGTGCCTACCTTACCATCTTAAATAAGCATGCCCCTTTCAAGAAATGTAGAACCAGGAACAGATATAGCCCTTGGTTCTCTCCAGACCTGACTGCCCTTGACCAGCACAAAAACATCCTGTGTCGTACTGCATTAGCATCGAATAGCCTACGTGATATGCAACTTTTCAGGGAAGTTAGGAACCAATATACACAGGCAGTTAGGAAAGCTAAGGCTAGCTTTTTCAAACAGAAATTTGCGCCCTGTAGCACAAACAAACAAAAAAGTTCTGGGACACTGTAAAGTCCATAAAGAATAAGAGCACCTCCTCCCAGCTGCCCACCTCACTGAGGCTAGGAAACACTGTCACCACCGATAAATCCACTATAATTGAGAATTTCAATAAGCATTTTTCTACCGCTGGCCATGCTTTCCACCTGGCTACCCCTACCCCGATTAACAGCCCTGCACCCCACACACCAACTCATCCAAGACTCCCCCATTTCTCCTTCACCCAAATCAAGATAGCTGATGTTCTGAAAGAGCTGCAGAATCTGGACCCCTACAAATCAGCCGGGCTAGACAATCTGAACCCTCTCTGTCTAAAATGATCTGCCGAAATTGTTGCAAACCCCTATTACTAGCCTGTTCAACCTCTCTTTCTTATAGTCTGAGATCCCTAAAGATTGGAAAGCTGCTGCGGTCATCCCCCTCTTCAAAGGAGGAGACACTCTAGACCCAAACTGATACAGACTTATATCTATCCTACCCTGCCTTTCTAAGGTCTTCGAAAGCCAAGTTAACAAACAGATTACCGACCATTTCGAATCCCACCGTACCTTCTCCGCTATGCAATCTGGTTTCAGAGCTGGTCATGGGTGCACCTCAGCCACGCTCAAGGTCCTAAACGATATCATAACCGCCATCGATAAGAGACATTACTGTGCAGCCGTATTCATCGACCTGGCCAAGGCTTTCGACTCTGTCAATCACCACATTCTTATCGGCATACTCAACAGCCTTGGTTTCTCAAATGACTGCCTCGCCTGGTTCACCAACTACTTCT
>NC_052322.1:46622738-46625238 GCF_016432855.1 Salvelinus namaycush
GGGGGGTCTATTTGAATGGTCATCCAACTCGGGCCTCTTTCTAGGAAGAAACCTAGAGAGGAACCAGGCTATGAGGGGTGGCCAGTCCTCTTCTGGCTGTGCCGGGTGGAGATTATAACAGAACATGGCCAAGATGTTCAAATGTTCATAAATGACCAGCATGGTCAAATAATAATAATCACAGTGGTTGTCGAGGGTGCAGCAAGTCAGCACCTCAGGAGTAAATGTCAGTTGGCTTTTCATAGCCGATCATTAAGAGTATCTCTACCGCTCCTGCTGTCTCTAGAGAGTTGAAAACAGCAGGTCTGGGACAGGTAGCACGTCCGGTGAACAGGTCAGGGTTCCATAGCCGCAGGCAGAACAGTTGAAACTGGAGCAGAAGCGTTACTTCCGTCATTTGAGAGGTTATGAAGCGTTACTTCCGTCATTTGAGAGGTTATGAAGCGTTACTTCCGTCATTTGAGAGGTTATGAAGCGGTACTTCCGTCATTTGAGAGGTTATGAAGCGTTACTTCCATAATTTGAGAGGTTATGAAGCGTTACTTCCATCATTACTTGTTATAGACTCCCCCTCAGCCCCCAGCTGTGCTCTGGACACCATATGTGAATTGATTGCCCCCCCATCTATCTTCAGAGTTCGTGCTGTTAGGTGACCTAAACTGGGATGTTCTTAACACCCCGGCCGTCCTACAATCTAAGCTAGATGCTCAATCTCACACAAATGATCAAAGAACCTATCAGGTACAACCCTAAATCCGTAACCATGGGCATCCTCTTAGATATCATCCTGACCAACTTGCCCTCCAAATACACCTCTGCTGTCTTCAACCAGGATCTCAGCGATCACTGCCTCAGTCTGTAATGGGTCCGCGGTCAAACGGCCACCCCTCATCACTGTCAAATGCTCCCTTAAACACTTCAGCGAGCAGGCCTTTCTAATCGACCTGGCTCGGGTATCCTGGAAGGATATTGACCTCATTCCGTCAGTAGAGGATGCCTGGTTGCTCTTCAAAAGTGCTTTCCTCTCCATCTTAAATAAGCATGCCCCATTCAAAAAATGTAGAACTAGGAACAGATATAGTCCTTGGTTCTCTCCAGACCTGACTGCCCTTGACCAGCACAAAAACATCCTGTGGCGTTCTGCATTAGCATCGAATAGCCCCTGCGATATGCAACTTTTCAGGGAAGTCAGGAACCAATATACACAGTCAGTTAGGAAAGCTAAGGCTAGCTTTTTCAAACAGAAATTTGCGTCCTGTGGCACTAATTCCAAAAAGTTCTGGGGCACTAAAGTCCATGGAGAATAAGAGCACCTCCTCCCAGCTGCCAACCTCACTGAGGTTAGGAAACACCATAATCTACGATAATCGTTAATTTCAATAAGCATTTTTCTATGGCTGACCATGCTTTCCACCCGGCTACCCCGACCCTGGCCAACAGCTCTGCACCCCCCGCAGAAACTTGCCCAAGCCCGCTTCTCCTTCACCCAAATCCAGACAGCTGATGTTCTGAAATAGCTGCAAAATCTGGATTCCTACAAATCAGCCGGGCTACACAATCTGGACCCTCTCTTTCTATAATTATCTGCCGAAATTGTTGCAACCCCTATTACTAGCCTGTACAATTTCTCTTTAGTATCGTCTGAGTAGGATCTGAGTTCCCCAAAGATTCCTGCTCTTCAAACGGGGAGACACTCTAGACCCAAACTGTTATAGACCTATATCCATCCTACCCTGCCCTTCTTCCAAAGCCAAGTTAACAAACAGATCACCGACCATTTCGAATCCCACCGTACCTTCTCCACTATGCAATCTGGTTTCCGAGCTGGTCATGGGTGCACCTCAGCCACGCTCAAGGTCCTAAACGATATCATAACCGCCATTGATAAAAGACAATACTGTGCAGCCGTCTTCATCGACCTGGCCAAGGCTTTCGACTCTGTCAATCACTGCATTCTTATCGGCAGACTCAACAGCATTGGTTTCTCAAATGACTGCCTCGCCTGGTTCACCAACTACTTCTCTGATAGAGTTCAGTGTGTCAAATCGGAGGGCCTGTTGCCCGGACCTCTGGCAGTCTCTATGGGGGTGCCACAGGGTTCAATTCTTGGGCCGACTCTTTTCTCTGTATATATCAATGATGTCGCTCTTGCTGCTGGTGATTCTCTGATCCACCTCTACGCAGACGACACCATTCTGTATACATCTGGCCCATCTTTGGACACTGTGTTAACTAACCTCCGAACGAGCTTCAATGCCATACAACACTCATTCCGTGGCCTCCAACTGCTCTTTAATACAAGTAAAACTAAATGCATGCTCTTCAACCGATTGCTGCCCACACCTGCCCGCCCAACTAGCATCACTACTCTGGAAGGTGTTGACTTAGAATATGTGGACAACTACAAATACCTAGGTGTCTGGTTAGACTGTAAACTCTCCTTCCAGACTCACATTAAGCATCTCCAATCCAAAATTAAATCTAGAATCGGCTTCCTATT
>NC_052322.1:46627738-46655238 GCF_016432855.1 Salvelinus namaycush
GCACACACACGCGCACACACACACACACACATGCAGACACGCGCACACATGCAGACACACACACACACGCACTCGCACACACACACACATGCAGACACACACACACACACACACACACACACACACACACACACACATGCAGACACACACATGCACAAAGACAGACAGACATGCACACACACACACACACGAACACACACAGGCACACACACACACACACACACACACACACGAACACACACACGCACACACTGACCTCTGTGATGTCTGTTATTGTGATGATGGGCCCAGACACACAGCTAGACAGACACACACCCACACACTGGGGGATGTAATGTGAAGTTGTATCAAGGTGTGTGTGTGTGTCTATCTCCGTGTGTGTCATCTCTTGGCGGGTGGGCAAGGAGGGAGGAATGATGGGTTCAGCTGGTGCTCCGTAGTCTCAACTTCATCCATCATAACTAACTTAAACTGGCACCTTCGTGCTCATGTGACTCTCACACACACACACACACACACACACACACACACACACACACACACACACACACACACACACACACACACACACACACACACACACACACACACACACACCCCTTTAATACCTGCTGCCTCAGATTTCATTAGTCTACGCCAGCTGTTGAATACATCACCTCTAATAGAGAGGCTGCAGTTCTGGCAGAAATCACCTAGCAACCACACCGGGCGCCATGTTGGAGGAGTCAGTCTGCTGTAATAGTGTTGCCCCGTGTCTTCCAATCGTCCACGTGACTGGCTGCGTTCCGCTTCCACCGGAAACTTCCCGGCACATTGCTCATTTTATTTAGTTTTTCTAAGGACCCAGAAAATGGAGGCAGTGGGAGAACCTATTCAAGTAAGTAAATGTGTTTTGAAAATGATAAACTATTTTAGCATTAGCTAGCTTGCTGTGCAGGCTAACGCAAATGTGCTTTTAACGTAATGTTAGCTAGCTAGCTAACTTTACATACTGTGAATTAAATACCACCAGCTAACGTTAGCTAACTTCATATTAGCTAGCTAAATATATTGATGTATATATCATTTGTAAATTAAAAACACAAACTCTAAATGCTTTTGTAGATAGGTAGCTAGCTTGCTAACTTTACATACTGTGAATTAAATATCATCAGCTAGCTAACTTCATATTAGCTAGCTAAATATATTGATGTATATATCATTTGTAAATTAAAAACACAAACTCTAAATGCATTCGTAGATAGGTAGCTAGCTAGCTAGCAGCCATGGAGGAGGGTGAAAAGATTGGCAACTCCGGGTGTCAGAGAAGGCAGAGTGGGCTACTCTGGATAGGGCAGGTACCTTTTTACGGGAGGACAATTTTCCAGTTCCAGTCCCTAGCGAGGGAAAACTAGGAAAATAGAGAGCTTATAACAATGTAATATTCAGTGCTGTCTAATTTGAGTATAACTTAGCCTGTTTCTTTGGTGATGTTTTCTGTCCTCAGATACAGAGAGCTCTGAAACCATGTCTACAGATGAAGAGGTCCCCAGAGAATAAGGGAACATCGTTGTTCACCATGGGTTATATGTGTACCTATGTTAGAAAATGTTGTAAACAAAAACAAAAATACAGTTTAAAAGTCACACACACACACACACACACACACTGTCTAAACCTATTACAATTGGAGCAGGCCAACCATGCTGGGGGGGCTTGGAGCAGGCCAACCATGCTGGGGGGGCTTGGAGCAGGCCAACCATGCTGGGGGGGCTTGGAGCAGGCCAACCATGCTGGGGGGGCTTGGAGCAGGCCAACCATGCTGGGGGGGCTTGGAGCAGGCCAACCATGCTGGGGGGGCTTGGAGCAGGCCATGCTGGGGGGGCAGGGTTCTGTTCCAGGCCCTGCACTAACACACCTGATTCAACTTATCAAACCTAATAAGATAAGTGATCTTGGAGTCCAACCTCCCTCCACTGATCTACTGGGTTTGAGAAGTAGATTTTGTACATGCCTTGTGCCGACATTTAAATGAGTTGTTCAGTGCAAATCCAACCATTGTAATCTAGGTGTTGAAATGTCTGGACGTGATGGGATCCATAGCTTAAAACACACAACCACTACTACCAAAGTTCAATGCCAGATACTTTTCCCCCTAGAAGGTCTGAGTGGTTTGAAGATAACCATGCTAGATTACGGAGACATCATTTATAGATCGGCAGTTAAGGGTGCTCTCGAGCGGCTAGATGTTCTTTACCATTTGGCCATCAAATTTGCCACCAATGCTCCTTATAGGACACATCACTGCACTCTATACTCCTCTGTAAACTGGTCATCTCTGTATACCTGTCGCAAGACCCACTGGTTGATGCTTATTTATAAAACCCTCACTCCCCCCTATCTGAGATATCTACTCCATCCCTCATCCTCCACGTACAACAGCAGTTCTGCAATAATTACATTGTCTATGCTAAATGTGTTTAAATTGTCAAATAAATAGATTATAAGAAAAAGAAAAAAAATAATGGGGCAAGGCAAAAAGTGTGTTTCTGTTTAATCAGCAGTTATTGCTACACCCTTAATTTGATTTAACGGGGCACTTTTGTCATGACGACAAGGTGACAGGGCTCTCTACCTAAATGGCACTGCAAGGCACAGCATATTACAACCATCTAGTCTAACTGAGGGAGTCTCCTGTCATATCCACATCATATAATAACCATCTAGTATAACTGAGGGAGTCTCCTTTCATATCCACAGCATATTACAACCATCTAGTATAACTGAGGGAGTCTCCTTTCATATCCACAGCATATTACAACCATCTAGTATAACTGAGGGAGTCTCCTGTCATATCCACAGCATATAACAACCATCTAGTATAACTGAGGGAGTCTCCTTTCATATCCACAGCATATAACAACCATCTAGTATAACTGAGGGAGTCTCCTTTCATATCCACAGCATATTACAACCATCTAGTCTAACTGAGGGAGTCTCCTGTCATATCCACAGCATATTACAACCATCTAGTATAACTGAGGGAGTCTCCTTTCATATCCACAGCATATTACAACCATCTAGTATAACTGAGGGAGTCTCCTGTCATATCCACAGCATATTACAACCATCTAGTCTAACTGAGGGAGTCTCCTGTCATATCCACAGCATATAACAACCATCTAGTCTAACTGAGGGAGTCTCCTTTCATATTAAACTGTGCAAACCCACAGTTTAATCTGCTGTCCGGCTGGCTCGTCTCAGACAATCCCGCAGGTGAAGAAGCCCGATGTGGAAGTCCTGGGCTGGCGTGGTTACACTGGGTCTACGTTTGTGAGGCTGTTTAGACTTACTGCCAAATTCTCTAATAGGATGTTGGAGGCGGCTTATGGTAGAGAGATTAACATTAAATTCTCTGGCAACAGCTCTGGTGGACATTCCTGCAGTAAGCATGCCAATTGCATGCTCCCTCAAAACTTTGAGACATCTGCGGCATTGTGTTGTGTGACAAAAACGGCACATTTTTGTGGCCTTTTATTGCCGCCAGCACAAGGTGCACATGTGTAATGATCATGCTGTTTAATCAGCTTCTTGATATGCCACACCTGTCAGGTGGATGGATTTTCTTGGCAAAGGATAAATGCTTACTAACAGGGATGTCAACACATTTGTGGACAAAATTTGAGAGAAATATGCTTTTCGTGCATATGGAACATTTCTGTGATCTTATATTTCTAATCGTATTGGTCACAAACACATGGTTAGCAGATGTTATTGTGAGTGTAGTAAAATGCTTGTGCTTCTAGATCTGACAGTGCAGCAGTATCTAACAGGTAATGTCTAACAATTCCACAACAAAACCTAATACACACAATCTAGTAAAGGAATGGGATGTGGATATATAAGTATAAATATATGGATGAGCAGTGACAGAGCGGCTAAGATGCAATAGTTAGTAAAGGTTATATAGTGAAGGATACAGTATACAGTATATACATATGAGATAAGTAATGCGAGATATGTAAACATTCTTAAAGTGGCAGTATTAAAGTGACTAGTGTTCCATTTATTTAAGTGGCCAATGATATCAAGTCTGCAGGTAGGCAGCCACCTCTCTGTGCTAGTGGTGGCTGTTTAACAGTCTGATGGTCTTGAGATAGAAGCTGTTTTTCAATCTCTCTGTACAGCTTTGATGTACCTGTAGTGACCTTGCCTTCTGGATGGAAGGTAGTGGCTCGGGTGGTTGTTATCCTTGATGATCTTTTTGGCCTTCCTGTGACATCGGGTGGTGTAGGTGTCCTGGAGGAGAGGTAGTTTGCCCCCGGTGATGTGTTGGGCGGACCGCACCACCCTCTGGAGAGCCCTGTGGTTGTGGGCGATGCAGTTGCTGTACCAGGCGATGATACAGCCCGACAGGATGCTCTCGATTGTGCATCTGTAAAAGTTAGTGAGGGTTTTCGGTGACAAGCCACATTTTTTCAGCCTTCTGAGGTTGAAGAGGCGCTGTTGCTCCTTCTTCACCACACTATCTGTGTGGGTGGACCATTTCAGTTTGTTGGTGATATGTACACAGAGGAACTTTCCACCTTCTCCACTGCTGTCCCATCCACGATCATCTCTTTTGTTTTGCTGACATTGAGTGAGAGGTTATTTTCCTGACACCACACTCCATGGCCCTCACCTCCTCCCTATAGGCTGTCTTGTCGTTGTTGGTAATCATGCCTACCACTGTAGTGTTGAATGCGAACTTGATGATTGAGTTAGAGGTGTGCATGGCCACGCAGTCGTGGGTGAACAGGGAGTACAGGAGAGGGCTGAGAACGCACCCTTGTGGGGCCCCAGTGTTGAGGATCAGCGGAAGAGAGCTGTTTCCTACATTCAACACCTGGGGGCGGCCCGTCAGGAAGTCCAGGACCCAGCGCGCAAAGAAGTAGTTTAATTTGTCTGGGAGCAAGACGTCGATGTCCACGACGGGGCTGGTTTTCTTTTTTGTAGTCTGTGATTGGCTGTCGACCCTGCCACATACGTCTGGTGTTTGAGCCATTGAATTGCAACTCCACTTTGTCTCTATACTGACACTTTGCTTGTTTGATTGCCTTAGAGGGAATAACTACACTGTTTGTATTCGGTCATGTTTCCAGTAACCTTGCCATGATTAAATGCAGTGGTACGTGCTTTCAGTTTTGCACGAATGCTGCCATCTTTCCATGGTTTCTGGTTAGGGAAGGTTTTAATAGTCACAGTGTGTACAACATCCTTATAAACTTGCGTCAATGTTATTGTCTGAGGCTACCCGGAACATATCTCTGTCCACGTGATTGAAGCAATCTTGAAGCGTGTTATCCGATTGGTCAGACCAGCGTTGGATAGACCTAAGCACGGGCGCTTCCTGTTTTAGTTTCTGCCTAATAGGAGGGGAGCAACAATATGGAGTCATTGTCAGATTTCCCAAAAGGAGGGCGGGAGAGGGCCTTGTATGCATTGCGAAAATTAGAGTAGCAGTGGTCCAGCGTGTTGCAATCGATATGCTGATAGAATTTAGGTAGCCTTGTTCTCAAATTAGCTTTGTTAAAATCCCCAGCTACATTAAATGCAGCCTCAGGATGTATGGTTTCCAGTTTGCATAAAGTCCAGTGTAGTTCCTTGATGGCCGTCTTGGTATCCGCTTGCGGGGGGATATACACGGCTGTGATGATAACCGAGGAGAGTTCTCTTGGGAGATAATACGGTCGGCATTTGATTGTGAGGAATTCTAGGTCAGGTGAACATAAGGACTTGAGTTATTGTATGTTGTTACAATTACACCATGAGTTGTTAATCATGAAACATACATCCCCGCCCTTCTTCTTACCGGAGAGATGTTTGTTCCTGTCGGCGCGATGCACTGAAAATCCCGTTGGCTGTACGGACTCCGACAGCATGTCCCCAGCTAGCCACAAAGTGTTACAATCCCGGATATCTCTTTGGAAAGCAACTCTTGCCCTGATTTCGTCGACTTTGTTAACTAGGGACTGGACATTAGCGAGTAATATACTGGGAAGCGGTGGGTGGTGTGCGCGCATCCGAAGCCTCACTAGAAGACCGCTCCGGCACCCTCTCCTCCGACTGCGTTGTTTTGGGTCGGCCTCTGGCAACAGTTCAAATGCCTTGGGAGGTGCAGACAAAGGATCCGCTTTTGGAAAGTCGTATTCCTGGTCGTAGTGCTGGTTGTGCTGGTAAGTTGACGTCTCTCTGTATTCCAATAGTTCTTCCCGGCTGTATTTAATAGCACTTAAGGTTTTCTGGGCTAACAATGTAAGAAATAATACATAATAAAAAAATACTGCACATTTCCCCCAAGGAATTGAAGCGAAGTTGCCATCTTGTGAAAACATGAGATCAACACTTTACATGTTGTGTTTGTATTTTTTGATAAAAAAGATTTAAAAAACACCTGATGTTAGAGTATCACTTCTTCAGGTCACCTGTACCATCAGGGCTCTTTTATTGCTGGTTGTGTGTCATATAAAGATTCAATCTATTTTTGGGGCTAAAACAACGAATAGTCAACACAGCAGGATATCCTATCCAGTTGAGGTTTTTGTCCTATGCTGTAATGTCCATAAAATTTTCTCAACAAATTATCATCGGGTCGGTGACACTGGTGTGTTTTTTTGGGGGGGGGGACAATAATGTTCTCCTCCAAGCTAGATGGACGTCATATCCATCTAGATTAGATGGTTACATTCAAGACCAGGTTGTTGTTATTGATCTGTTTGTAAGTGTCAGCAGAGTAGGTATAGGCTACCCTGTGATTTGACTCATCATTTTATATATTTATATTGTATTTTAAATTTGTTTGAGTTTTCTTGTCTATCAGTTTTGTTTTGTTTTTTTGTGTGTTTTGTTACTTGTCATGTTTTTTTGTTTTTTTGTTGTTGTTGTGGACCCCAGGTAGTGTAGCTGCTGCTTCTGCAAATGCTACTGGGGATCCTAATAAATATATAGGTGCATTTTTATTTTGAAAAAATTTGCTTCCCCCGAAACTATGACACTCGTGTGCCGCCGATGAGAGCAATGTATGTTAGACTACAAGCTATCTAGCTGATGTTGAAACCTGGTTAACATAACAGCTAACATAACAGCTAAAATAAACTCAAAATCAGACTTACCAGTGATGAAATGAACAAATCAGATCCTGTACTGAAAGCTGTCTGGGTTCAGGTCTTGACGGGCAAAAACGTTTCTTCGCTTTTCTGACACTTCTTGAATCTTATCTCCTTGATGTTTCATGATTCTGGATAATCTGTAAAAAAAAAAAAAAGAATGTCCCGTTGTCTTTCCTGCCTTGTTAGAGCAAATACGGCACAGAAATTGACCATGGTGATGAATGAAGTAGGTGTAGGAACTGTTATCATGCAGCTTGGGGTAGCCACTCGGCTGTTGTTGTCGGATTAATTTATGCAGTGGTTTTCCAACATGGCCGCCAGGAGGCGTCACCTGGCAACCCTCTATAGAACTCCCCAGAAAACAGTTAATTACGTGGTACTTACAGTGCATTTGGAAAGTATTCAGACCCCTTCACTTTTTTCCACATTTTGTTACTTATTCTAAAATGTATGAAATAGTTCCCCCCCCTCATCTATCTTTACACAATACACCATAATGACAAAGCAAAAACAGGTTTTTATACATTTTTTCTAATTTATAAAAAATTAAAAAACAGAAAACTGTTTTTGCTTTGTCATTATGGGGTATTGTGTGTAGATTGATGAGGGGGGGAAAAACAAATACATTTTTGAATAAGTAACAAAATGGCTGTGACGTAACAAAATGGCTGTGACGTAACAAAATGGTGAAAAGTCCAGGTCTGAATGCTCTGTACATAGCAATGTGTTAATATGTCTGTATGTTGACTAATAAAACACATTTTCCTCCATTTTTCTTGTTTTTCCATGACGCACTTCCCCAAAAACACGATTAATGACATTCTTGCAACAATATCAATGATGTTTTGTACACCTATATCTTTACCATAGACTGTAAGATGTTGACAAATAAATCACATTTTCCATGTCCGTCTTGTGTTTCAGGGGGAAGTGTAACATTGCCCATTTCTCAGACATCTTTGCTGCCAGGGAGTTCAAAGCTCGCATCGACTCCTTTTTCTACATCCTGGGATACAACCCAGAGACCAGGTAAGCCTAAAAGCCAATTTGTGCTTTATCTGAAAATGTGGGACCGGGGCGCCGTATGTATGTTGTGACGCAATAGCAAAGCCTCTGGAGGCACGCAGAGGCCAAATTGAGCTCCGGTCCTGCCTCGCTGTGTGTCTCTCAAATTCTGTAACAATGCCGGAGGGCTCCGTATAGACCCGCATTGACATGATTGGTTGACGATAGGTGAGGGCGGGAGGTTCTGAATAAACATAAACTAAATTTCATTGACAACAGTTCTGCGCTGCTCGAAGTATAAATGCCCGGATTTCTGCAGAGGCCGTATCACGGTAAATGGTGTACGGCAAACTCAGACGTCGGATTGACCACGCCTTTTACTGACTGACTTTTTAAAAAAGCGATGCATGGTCAATCCGACGTCTGCATTGGCCGTACACCATTAATGGTGATAAGACATCTGGAGAAGGCGGGGCATTCCTACATCTTGCGCTTCGCAGCGCTGTTGTCAAGGAAGTGAGTTAGTGTTTATACAGGACCTCCCGCCCACACCTTCCCGTCAACCAATCATGTAAATGCGGGTCTATACGGAGCTCTCCGGCATTGTTACAAAATGTGGCCGGTGCAGCTCATCGCTGTACGGAGCTCGATTTGGCCTCCGGAGGCTCCACAATTGCATCACACCCTCCATACGGAGTCTGGATCATAAATCCGCTATTACTGTATGTTGCTGCTCAGAGAACAAATAAGATCATCTTACTTACTATACTACAGTATATACTGCACCAGGCCTACTGTAGCCAACTGGCTTACTGTTTTAGTAGTAGTTTACACATCAAGCTACTTGCAGTTGCAGGGTAAAAAAAAAAAGTAATGAGAGAAAAATGGATACCAAGATATTGTTTAATGCTCGCAGTTTGATTGTGCAATGTTACGACCCAAATGTACCTTCTCCAGCCTCCACCTGGCCAATTCCACCCTCTCCCATTGCAACTTTTTTCCCCATCAATGTTATACAGTAATATTAGAAAGCTAAATCTGGTACAATGGTATGTTGTACATCGGGTCGGCAACAGGCGGCATGTGGGCCAAAACCTGCCCCGCAAAACTTTTTTATAAAAAAAAATGGATTGGGATTGTATTTTTTGTTAAAAAAAAAGAAAGACAATTACTAGGAATTCAGCTAAAAATGTGTTTAAATTTAGGAAATATGTTCCCAAGTATTCCCACGAATAAAAGATATGTGATCGTGTCTCGATGTAATCAAGGTGTAAAATGATTATTTCCGAATAGTCTCTTTTGGATCAGTTAGGGCCATTATGTGGATCATTTAGATATATTTTAGGACCCATTTAGGTACCCCTCCCCCCAAAAATAAAACAATTATTTGATAATATTTTCAATTTTACCTTTACTGGTATAGTGCATATAAATAACAGATTCATAATTGGCACACAAAAAAATGAAATCATAAGAAAATAGGTTTTGAAGTGTCTATTCTATATCTAGGAGATAAAAGAAAGCTCAGGAAATATTTACAATATTACTTTTTTGGACTACCCATATTTTTGGGGGTTACAAAACAAACCTCCGTACTTCTATTAGTTTGTATGGGTTACCGTCAGATGAAGGTTTAATATCTATATATATACTTACCTGCTGACTTTATTGTCCCCATGGGGAAATGTTGTTGCAGTGTCATGTACACATTTAAATACAAAACAAAATTCACAAT
This sequence comes from Salvelinus namaycush, assembly GCF_016432855.1. NCBI lineage: Eukaryota > Metazoa > Chordata > Actinopteri > Salmoniformes > Salmonidae > Salvelinus > Salvelinus namaycush. The sequence continues at coordinate 46,637,606 of NC_052322.1, forward strand.
AGAACTTTCATAACAGTTACATACCAAATACCAAAAAAGACTAGACTATATATATCTCCATACTTTGTATGGGTTACCTTCAGATGGTTTATTATCTATATATATCTCCATCCTACCATTAGTTTGTATGGGTTACCTTCAGATGGTTTAATATCTATATATATCTCCATCCTACCATTAGTTTGTATGGGTTACCTTCAGATGAGTCCCATGACACTTGTGGGGGTCATAGACAATGTTCCCTCTAAGATGCGCGTGTGTACGGCCGCACACTAACTCCAGAACTGCAGCGCAAAAGAAGTGCCTTGCCGCGCAGAGACGCAAGAGGTTGAACTTCACTGAGTTCGCCTCATTAGTTTGCACTATATAGATTTTTTTTTTAAATGTATGTGATCGAATCAACATTATATCAGCCTCTTTTCAATGCACCGAAACAAATCTAACTTTTGCAAGATTGAGTCTGTGATTTTATTGGCAGAGCCAGAGCGCAACGGAGTAGAATTCTATTGGCGAGGGTAGCCTCACGATTCTTTCAATCACCCGCGAGTGAATGCGCTTTTCAGATCAGAGCCGCGCATGTTGCACATTTTGTTAATATTCTTTCACTAGTTAGTGAGTTATTAGCCCAGTTATAGAGAAGTATAGGTCAACAATGGGGAGTTACTACTTCCTACAAGAGCACAACACGTGTAGGCTACATTTCATGCTGTCTTTTTGAATGCCAGTCAGGTAAAAAGCTTATATCTTAATTAAAGGGGCAGTGTTGTATTTTGAGACATGCATGAATATGCAAGTGGTATCCTACATGGTCTAATAATAATAAATTTTATTTTGTAAAGAAGTTTCTTGCATCATCATACAACACAATACAGTCACCTACGGGGCGGCAGCGTAGCCTAGTGGTTAGAGCGTTGGACTAGTAACCGAAAAGGTTGAAAGTTCGAATCACCTAGCTGACAAGGTACAACTCTGTCATTCTGCTCCTGAACAAGGCAGTTCTGTTCCTAGGCCATCATTGACCGACTTGCCTAGTTAAATAAAGGTAAATAAATTTGTCCCATGGTTTTACAGACCAAGTAAAAAATCATAGTGTAAAAACGTAAATCACACCACATTCTGTAGGCTATATCGTAGAAATCAAAAGCTATTTATTTCCATGTGAAAATGTTTACGGGATTTGCTCTGTTGGTTTTGTTGTTATGCCTACATTATGCTCCAATAGCCTATTGGGTACAGCCTCAGTGTTCACTGTGAACGCGCGCCCGGAAGTTGCACAAAATTCTCACAATGTGATTGTTTCCAATCACAAGACACATTACATTTACATTTAAGTCATTTAGCAGACGCTCTTATCCAGAGCGACTTACAAATTGGAAAGTTCATACATATTCATCCTGGTCCCCCCGTGGGAATTGAACCCACAACCCTGGCTTTGCAAGCGCCATGCTCTACCAACTGAGCCACACGGGACCACATCTGTCAAGTGTAGACACAATAAACATTTCTCAGTGCACCAAACAATTAGTGGGAACATGGAGCAAAACTGAGAATACGTTCGTGTTCAGATGCAACAGACGTTTTTGTGAGAAGACTGATTTTCGGGATGCCTCATGGTCTGACAAACACCTCTGTAGCTTGGCCACTATCCACCACAGAGTGCAGACTGCCGATTTATGCGGTTGTGGTGGATTGAGACGCGGCCCACGCAAAAAAAAAAAACTGATATCTCTATCTTAAACTGATGGGTTTTGATGGGATTTTTTTTTATGTCTGTGACTCTAGTCTCTGACTTGGCTGACTGGAGTATTTGACCATTTTTGGGGCCTTCCTCTGACACCGCCTGGTATAGAGGTGCTGGATAGCAGGAAGCTCGGCCCCAGTGATGTACTGAGCCGTACGCACTACCCACTGTAGCGCCATTACGGTCAGATGCCGAGCAGTTGCCATACCAGGTGGTGATACAACTGGTCATGATGCTCTCGGTGGTGCAGCTGTAAAACTGTTTTAAGGATCTGGGGACCCATGCCAAATCTTTTCAGTCTCCTGAGGGGGAAAAGGTGTTGTCGTGCCCTCTTCACGACTGTCTTGGTGTGTTTGGACCATGTTAGTTTGTTGGTGATGTGGACACCAAGGAACTGGAAACTCTCGGCCGCTCCACTACAGCCATGATTGTCCGAGAAATTTTATTTATACGAAGATTGACCGCAAAGGTAGCCATTTTTCCATTCACTATAATGGGGATCCTTTTTTTCTGCTAACAATGCCTGCGATACCGCGGTCGGCCTAGAACCTCCGTTTCAATGAGAGCGGGCAGTCGGTCTCCCCCGGTCTGCAGCCTCGCGTTCAATTTCAATGGCCTTGTTTATTACAGACCAGACATTCGAGACGGGGGAGATAGATGGTTTTCACTAGTTACCACAGCCGCAAAGTCAAAATGGTCTATATCGAGAAAAAAATCATGAAAACAAACATTTGCTTTTTGCTCATAATTGAAAGTTAAGGTTAGGCATAAGGTTAGCAGTGTGGTTAATGTTAGGTTTAAAATCTGATTTTAAGAGAAATGGTAGAAATAGGCGTGGTTTATGACTTTATGGTTGTGACGACCGAGATGGATTCCGTATCCTGCCTGCGTGTGAGGTCGTAGCACATGCTCAGTTGTGTCTGTGGTAGAAACGGGAGCCTCTAGGTGGGGATACGCTGTGAGGTCACAGCACCAGCTCAGTGGAAACCCCTCTCTGAGGCTGGAGCAAGCGCTTAGCGCCGTCCTCCATTTTGAGCACCTGACAATAGGTGGGAAGGAGAGAGAGAGAGTGAGTGAGTCGATTCACAACGAACACTTCAGTTTTAGACAAACTGTCAACATACGAACCTTAGAGATTGGTGTCAGAAATGGACGACATGTTTGCTACTCGGAGGTAGGTTGATAAATATATTCACATGTTACGGTTTAATTCCGAGAGTAGTTTTGAGACAGTCTGTCTGAGTAGTCGCAGCTTTTCATCTGTCTAGTGTAGCAAACCTGTTTACCCGAATTCATTTAATTATACACCCGAGTGTTTTTTTTTTGTCACGGATATCAACAGAACATGAATATCTGACCATAGTTTTAAATTAGACAAGAGCATACTGTTATCGGATACATTGTATTCGTGAAAGGTGCATATCCCTGCCAGAGTTGCCATGCATAAAGGTAAATCGCTGGGCGAAAGCACTACATTGTAACGACATTGGCGTAACGGAACATGAAGGCGAGATCTACCGTTTACATAATCATATTATATAAGCAAGCTAACTTTTCTACACCTTTTTTTGTTGTTGCCTATAGGAGAAATGAGAACAGAAGCAAGGCTTGTGCTGACTCCATTTTGCAGTAGCCCACTCTGTCTGTTCTCGTGTTTACAATCGAGCCGACATGGCAGCCCTGAGAAGCTTTGTGCTCACACACACTCTCGCTCCATCTGATACATATGATCACGTCAAAGAAATACTTCATGTTGTAGGTGTTTCAGGAGACTGTGTGGTTGATTAGAAAAGTAGTTTTTTTTTTTTTCGCACTGTTTTTGTAATATTATGACAGCGTTATAGTCGTGCGAGGATTGGACGGAATTGATGTTTGGGGCGGGGTTTCCCCTGATAAAGTTGCACCATGCTGGATCAGGACTGTTCTGTTATTGTTTTGGTTCAGGAAGTAACAATTACACAGATGCCTGTTTGGTCTTGCATGTGTCATTTTCTAGACTTGATATGAAATATGTTGAGACCCATTCCTGTTGCACTGACTGTTACTCATCCGATACAAAATAGACACACGTTTGTGTCCGAATACCTATACTAGCGTACTACTACATACTTAAACTGTATACTAAGCTCGGCGTTTGATCTAGTATAAAAAAAATAATGTTTTACTCAACAGCTGAGTTGAGATGCATTAGATGAAGCATAGCATTTTTAGTACTGTTTTCGAAATTTCACATACTAGAAAACTGTATTTTTTCCCCCGCATACTATTTATTAAGCTAGTATGGGTATTCGGACAAACTGTTGAAAGCCACATTTAATATCGCTGCATATTCAGGTTCAGGTATAATAATATGATAAAATATCACATATGATCAGATAATACTTTCCTTAAATATTACTCATAACGTGCATAGAGAAATGTACCCCAATCACTAACATTTTTATTTTATTTTTTATATATAAATGGATATATGAATAAATGGGTTCATAAAAGAAGTGTCAACTTTTCAACTCATTGATTCTTCCCTTTTTCTAAATATAACATTTATAGAGTTCAACTAAACCAGGTATTGTCTTAATAGCAAAGTAATTATAGTTAATTGTCTTCAAGTGTTATGTATACCCCATATCTGAATCGCCAATATATCATATTTGTTCTCTTAGTTATATTGACTAAAAGATCTCATTAGACTTCCATAGTCTGTCCTGACAAGTTTGTGGAACTGTCAAACTGCCCACTTACCCCACTGTGGGTAATTTGGGACCTCAACCTGTACAGCACCTTCAGAAAATATTTATAAATACCACAAAATATAAATACCACTTTTCCCACGTTTTGTTACAAAGTTGTATTTAAAATTGTAATTTTATGTCTATGATCTACACAAAATATTATGTCAAAGTAGAAGAAAAATTGTAACCTTTTGAAAAAATAAATAAAAAGGAAATAAAACACTTAATATATTTTCAGTAGATTAGAATTCAAACCACTGAGTCAATACATGAATCACCTTTGGCAGTGATTACAGCTGTGTTTCTGGGTAATTTCTCAGAGCTTTCCACACCTGGATTGTGCAATATTTACCTATTATTCTTTTATAAATTCTGAAAGCGCTGTCAAATTAGTTGTTGATCATTGCTGGACAACCATTTTCAGGTCTTGCCTTAGATTTTCAAGCAGATTTAAGTCAAAACTGTAACTCGTCTTTTTACCGTCTTCTTGGTAATCAACTCCAGTGTAGATTTGGCCTTCTGTTTTAGCTTATTGTCCTGCTGAAAGGTGAATTAATCTCCCAGTGTCTTGTGGGAAGCAGACTGAACCAGCTTTTCCTCTAGGATGTTGCACGCTTAGCTCCATTCCGTTTCTTTTATATCCTGAAAAACTCCTCAGTCTTTGACGATTACAAGCGTACCCATAAAAAGTTATTTATTTTACCCATATTTTACCAGGTAAGTTGACTGAGAACACATTCTCATTTACAATAACAACCTGGAAAATAGTTACTGGGGAGAAGAGGGAGGATGATTGATCCAATTAGAAGCTGGGGATGATTAGGTGGCCATAATGGTATGAGAGCCAGTTTGGGAATTTAGCCTAGACACCCTACTCTTACAATAAGTGTCAGGATACCTGTTTATCGTCCCATCTGAAAGACGGCACCCTACACATGGCGACGTTCCCAATCACCGGGGCATTGGGATATTATACATTTTATAAACACTATGCTTGAAAATATGGAGAGTGGTATTCCGTAATGTGTTGTGTTGGATTTGTCCCAAACATAACACTTTTTGTATTCACAATCATTTGTATTGCGTTTCCAAACAAGTGCCTTGTTGCAAACAGGATGCATGTTTGGAATATTTTTATTCATTACAGGCTTCCTTCTTTTCACTCTGTCAATTCAGTTAGTATTGTGGAGTAACTATACCGAACAAAAGTATAAACACAACATCCAACTATTTAAAAGGTTTTACTGAGTTAAAGTTCATATTAGAAAATGAGTCAATTGAAATAACTACATTAGGCCCTAATCTATGGATTTTACATGACTGGGAATACAGATACATTTCTGTTGGTCACAGATGCCTTAAAAAAAAGGTATGGGGGTGGATCAGAAAACCAGTCAGTATCTGGTGTGACCACCATTTACCTCATGCAGCGAGACACATCTCCTTCACATAGAGTTGATCAGGCTGTTGATTGTGGCCTGTGGAATGTTGTCCCACTCCTCTTCAATGGCTGTGCGAAGTTTCTGGATATTGGTGGGAACTGGAACACGCTGTCGTACACGCCGATCCAGAGCATCCCAAACATGCTCAATGGGTGACATGTCTGGTGTGTATGCAGGCCATGGAAAACTGGGACATATTCAGCTTCCAGGAATTGTGTACAGATCCTTGCAACCGTGCATTATCATGCTGAAACATGAGGTGATGGCAGGGGATGAATGGCACAACAATGGGCCTCAGGATATCATCACAGTATCTTTCTGCATTGAAATTGCCATCGATAAAATGTATTTGTTTTCTGTAGCTTATGCCTGTCCATACCATAACCCCACCACTACCATAGGGCACTCTGTTCACAACGTTGACATCAGCAAACCGCTCACCCACACAACGCCATATACATGGTCTGCAGTTATGAGGCCGGTTGGATGTACTGCCAAATTCTCTAAATTGACGGTGGAGACAGCTTATGGTAAAGAAATTGACATGAAATTCTCTGGCAACAGCTCTGGTGGACATTCCTGCAGTCAAGATGCCAATTGCACCCTCCCTCAACTTGAGACATCTGTGGCATTGTGTTGTGTGACACAACTGCTCATTTAAGAGTGGCCTTTTATTGTCCCCAGCACAAGGTGCACCTGTGTAATGATCATGCTTTTTAATCAGCTTCTTAATATGCCACACCTGTCAGGTGGATGGATTATCTTGGCAAAGTAGAAATGCTCACTTAGAGGGATGGAAAACCAATTTGTGCACAACATTTGAGAGAAATTAGCTTTTTGTGCGTATGGACAATTTCTGTGATATTTTATTTCAGCACATGAAACATGGGACCAACACTTTACATGTTGCGTTTGTACACTGAACAAAAATATGTGTTGATCAATCCTTAGTCTTTTCCAATCACAGCCATCTGTACAGCACTTTGGTCTTCTACACCTGCATTGCTTGCTGTTTGGGGTTTTCGGCTGGGTTTCTGTACAGCACTTTGTGACATCGGCTGATGTAAAAAGGGCTGTATGAATAAATGTGATTGAAAATAATTTTTTATTATTAAACTCTGTAATTGTTTTAAAGTCTCCATTGGCCTAATGGTGAAATCACTGAGCGGTTTCCTTCCTCTCTGGCAACTGAGTTAGGAAGGACATCTTTGTAGTGACTTGGTGCGTTGATACACCATCCAAATAAAAAAAAAATGATTAAAATCTTCACCATGCTCAAAGGGATATTTAATGTTGGCTTTTTCAATTTTTCCCATCTACCAATAGGTGCCGCCTTTGAGAAGCATTTTAAAACTTCCCTGGTCTTTGTGGTTGTCTGTTTTGAAAATTCACTGCTTGACTGAGGGACCTTACAATTATCTGTATGTGTTAAACACTTTTATTGCACAATGCAACTTTATTATGTGACTTGTTAAGCACATTTTTACTCATGACCATATTTAGGCTTATCACAGCAAAGGGGTTGACTACTTATTGACTCCGCTTATAGGGTATTGTGTGTAGGCCAGTGACACAAAATCTCTATTTAAATCCATTTTAAATTCAGGCTGTAAAGGTCAAATTGAAAATATTATCAAAATAATTGTTTTATTTTTGGGGGGAGGGGTACCTAAATGGGTCCTAAAAAAGAGACTATTGGAAAAAGTGGTCCGGAGACAATTTCTGAAGGCACTGCACATTTCACTTTATTGTATTTGTCCCTGGTGTTGCACCAATCATTTTCTGAAAGGTTTCCACCTTCACGCTGTTGCACACTTCTAATGTAAGGTTTTAGTTGTGTAGTTATACTACATGGCCTGGTTGACTCGTTTAAATAAAGTGTTCGTCATTTTAAGGAGTACCTACATAGACCTTATATTCATACATGTCTAGCGCTTATACTCTTCACAGAGCTGCTATACGGTCTGCTCTCTTAATAAACCCAATGTAGAGCTAGTATACAGTCTGCTCTCTCAGTAATAAACCCAATGTAGAGCTAGTATACAGTCTGCTCTCAGTAATAAACCCAATGAAGAGCTAGTATACAGTCTGCTCTCAGTAATAAACCCAATGTAGAGCTAGTATACAGTCTGCTCTCTCAGTAATAAACCCAATGAAGAGCTAGTATACAGTCTGCTCTCTCAGTAATAAACCCAATGAAGAGCTAGTATACAGTCTGCTCTCTCAATAATAAACCCAATGTAGAGCTAGTATACAGTCTGCTCTCTGTAATAAACCCAATGTAGAGCTAGTATACAGTCTGCTCTCTCAGTAATAAACCCAATGAAGAGCTAGTATACAGTCTGCTCTCTCAGTAATAAACCCAATGTAGAGCTAGTATACAGTCTGCTCTCTCAATAATAAACCCAATGTAGAGCTAGTATACAGTCTGCTCTCAGTAATAAACCCAATGTAGAGCTAGTATACAGTCTGCTCTCAGTAATAAACCCAATGTAGAGCTAGTATACAGTCTGCTCTCAGTAATAAACCCAATGAAGAGCTAGTATACAGTCTGCTCTCTCAATAATAAACCCAATGAAGAGCTAGTATACAGTCTGCTCTCTCAGTAATAAACCCAATGTAGAGCTAGTATACAGTCTGCTCTCAGTAATAAACCCAATGTAGAGCTAGTATACAGTCTGCTCTCAGTAATAAACCCAATGTAGAGCTAGTATACAGTCTGCTCTCTCAGTAATAAACCCAATGTAGAGCTAGTATACAGTCTGCTCTCTCAATAATAAACCCAATGAAGAGCTAGTATACAGTCTGCTCTCTCAGTAATAAACCCAATGAAGAGCTAGTATACAGTCTGCTCTCTCAGTAATAAACCCAATGTAGAGCTAGTATACAGTCTGCTCTCTCAGTAAAAAACCCAATGAAGAGCTAGTATACAGTCTGCTCTCAGTAATAAACCCAATGTAGAGCTAGTATACAGTCTGCTCTCTCAGTAATAAACCCAATGTAGAGCTAGTATACCGTCTGCTCTCTCAGTAATAAACCCAATGTAGAGCTAGTATACAGTCTGCTCTCTCAGTAATAAACCCAATGTAGAGCTAGTATACAGTCTGCTCTCTCAATAATAAACCCAATGTAGAGCTAGTATACAGTCTGCTCTCTCAGTAATAAACCCAATGTAGAGCTAGTATACAGTCTGCTCTCTCAGTAATAAACCCAATGTAGAGCTAGTATACAGTCTGCTCTCAGTAATAAACCCAATGAAGAGCTAGTATACAGTCTGCTCTCTCAGTAATACACCCAATGAAGAGCTAGTATACAGTCTGCTCTCTCAATAATAAACCCAATGAAGAGCTAGTATACAGTCTGCTCTCTCAGTAATACACCCAATGAAGAGCTAGTATACAGTCTGCTCTCTCAATAATAAACCCAATGAAGAGCTAGTATACAGTCTGCTCTCTCAGTAATAAACCCAATGTAGAGCTAGTATACAGTCTGCTCTCTCAATAATAAACCCAATGAAGAGCTAGTGTACAGTCTGCTCTCTCAATAATAAACCCAATGTAGAGCTAGTATACAGTCTGCTCTCTCAGTAATAAACCCAATGAAGAGCTAGTATACAGTCTGCTCTCTCAGTAATAAACCCAATGAAGAGCTAGTATACAGTCTGCTCTCTCAGTAATAAACCCAATGAAGAGCTAGTATACAGTCTGCTCTCTCAGTAATAAACCCAATGAAGAGCTAGTATACAGTCTGCTCTCTCAGTAATAAACCCAATGAAGAGCTAGTATACAGTCTGCTCTCTCAGTAATAAACCCAATGAAGAGCTAGTATACAGTCTGCTCTCTCAGTAATAAACCCAATGTAGAGCTAGTATACAGTCTGCTCTCTCAGTAATAAACCCAATGTAGAGCTAGTATACAGTCTGCTCTCTCAATAATAAACCCAATGTAGAGCTAGTATACAGTCTGCTCTCTTAATAAACCCAATGAAGAGCTAGTATACAGTCTGCTCTCTCAGTAATAAACCCAATGCTCCAGTTGAGGAGGGGGGGGGTTCTTCATCTGCACCTATTTGTCATATTTTATTACACTATGGAATATCACTCCCCCCCCCTGACAACTGTCTGCTCTCTGTCAGAGAGAGAGTGGAATGGATGAGGGATGGTGGAGGCCAGGGGAAAGGGGGATGAGGGGTGGAGAGGAGCGAAAGGGGGGGGCAAGGCTTGCTGGATGGGGTGTGAGGATTGGTGGAAAAATCACGAGGGGGGGGGGGTAAAACGTGTGTACCCGTCACAGTGAGGGGCCAGGGTTGTGGTTGGAGGATATTAACACTACCACAGGGACCTAACAGACTCAGGTTTCACCCCAGTCCAGCCAGCACTAACCCCAGCCAGCTCCAGTGATGGAGAGAGGGAACGTTTCTACTTCAAATATCACTCTTGACAGTTTCTGGGCTTCCTCTGCTCTCCGCAGCAGAGCTATCTGAGCTAGAGACTATACTATACGAAAATCTATGTGCCGTTACCTAGGCAACGGAAGGGAAAAGGAACATCTCGTCATTTTCTCTAATCCACTGCAGCTGGAGGGAGATGGCAAGGAGGAACACTATTATTATTATTACATTGCTAGGCGGATGTTGCTATGGTTACCGACGTTTGTACATTTGTGTAACCCAACCAGCAGCCATTTTGCAGGCAGCCTGTGTCTCTGGAATAGTCTGTATCAACCCATTCTACCGCCGCCTCCTCTTTAAGTGGGATGCCGTTTTGTTGCTGAGGTGTTTCTGCCATGTTATAGCAAAACATATCCTTGAGAACACCCATTATCTTTGTGCACAGAAGCATATCTTCCATAGAAAAATGTATCGATATCTTGAATTGCAACAAAATCTGCAACGCACCATTTTAATTTTGACAAGTAAAAAAATCATCCCCACAATGGGAGGTTTTCCATCGAGCAAACAAACTCTTTGCTTGCCGAGGTATTGACGTGATTGGTTTACCTGTTCTGTAATAAAGACAAGATGTCGCACCTTGGTTCTGCCGACCTTCAGTGTCTGCACGCCTATTGCTCCAGCCAGATAATGATTCCCTCAAGGGGGACAGGAACTAGTCATTGCACTGAGCTAGTCCTGTAACATCCGTAGTACATATCTTCTTTGTTGTGATCTAACAACTTATTCTCTCTACCAGGCGACTAAACAGCACACAGGGGGAGATCAGAGTGGGGCCCAGTCATCAAGTAACTATTTTTTACATGTATTATTGTAGTAGCTGTCCAGTGTTTTTATAGATTTCTATGAAAAATATCACCTGTAATTTATTACAATATAAAATGAAATAGATTAATTCATAGTTTGGATGACTTACATTTGTTAACATTTCCCAACATTCTCCTTTTTTTTTAGAGATATTTAAACCATAGTGCTTTGCAAACATGTTGTTCACACAGCCACTCTTGCTAGATGGTGATGAAAAGCTTTTGAAAGCTGATATTTCACAGGCTAGTCTTATGGTGCTATTTGTAGTGTGATTGACACCCCCCCCCCACCCCCCCCCACCCCCCCCCCCCTCCCTCCTCCTCCTCCTGCCTAATTAGGCCAAGCTTCCTGAGCTGCAGCCCTTCCCCTCAGACGCCCCGGGGGTCCTGGCTCAGGCTGTAACAGAGAATGAGGAGCTAGTGTGGATGCCAGGGGTCAACGACTGTGACCTGCTCATGTACCTCAGGGCTGCAAGGTGAAACCTGACTCGTGATCTTTGACCCAACTGTCTGGAGGGATAATTCTCTGACCCTTGACCCTACTGTCTGGCGAGATGATAATTCTATATACCCTTTTCCTACTGTCAACTTGCCTCAGAGCTGCTAGGTGAGCTCAGGAGACATGACCCTGCTCCATGTCAGAAGGGAATAGTCCGATAGAGTACCACAGTATGAATTATAATACCCATAAAGCCTAGCGGTCAAACAGGGAAATGGTTCCAGTTAGTTTTTTAGAATCACTTAAAATACAGGCTGTTTGTTCATGTAGGTTTACCCTGGCGTGATGTTTAGATAACCGTGTAAATCTCTCTAGGACAAGGTGACTTATCAATATATTTGCTTGCAACCGCTAGGTTTTATGGGTATTATTATACCTCCTCTGTGGGGCTCTATTACCCACTTCCCACTGCCAAGCCCATGTAATCTGTACTGAGCTGGCCTACATACCAGACACCAGTGTGAAACAGGGTCAAGAGTCCTAGATGTATTGGAAGGTATATAACAATATTTAAAAAGAGGATTGATCTTTGCTGACTTAAGGTTGGACATATCAGTTGTCATTCTTTTTTCTCTCTCTGTGACTTGCATTGTAGTTTGTTAGGTGTCGGATAGACGTTTCTCCATCTGTTAATGTTTGTTCTGCAGGAGCATGGCTGCCTTCGCTGGGATGTGTGACGGAGGTTCTACAGAAGACGGTTGCCTAGCGGCCTCGCGAGACGACACCACACTCAACGCACTCAACACGGTAACTAGCTTTTACAACCCACACTGCCATGTTGAACATTATTGGTCATTTAGCAGACACTCTTATCCAGAGCGACTTAGTCACAGCATCAGTACCTCTACTTTACATAAAGTGACGGGGGGGGGGGTCCCTTTGTTTGTCTAAAGTAAAGGGACTGATGCCGTGCTGCTTCTCCAGTTTCAACTGTTCTGCCTGCGGCTATGGAGCCCTGACCTGTTCACTGTGATTATTATTATCTGACCTTGCTGGTCATTTATGAACATTTGAACATCTTGGCCATGTTCTGTTATAATCTCCACCCGGCACAGCCAGAAGAGGACTAGCCACCCCTCATAGCCTGGTTCCTCTCTAGGTTTCTTCCTAGGTTCTGGCCTGTCTAGGGAGTTTTTCCTAGCCACCGTGCTTCTACACCTGCATTGCTTGCTGTTTGGGGTTTTAGGCTGGGTTTCTGTACAGCACTTTGAGATATCAGCTGATGCTATATAAATAAGTTTGATTTGATGCAGTGACTTAAGTCACTCAGGATAAATGTTGACTTGACACGTTGTGATGTGTGTGTGTGTGTGTGTGTGTGTGTGTGTGTGTGTGTGTGTGTGTGTGTGTGTGTGTGTGTGTGTGTGTGTCGATGAAAGCAGTTGGTATGCGAGCTTAATGTAAATGAATCGAGAAAATTGAATAAATAATGCAATGTTTAACATCTGTAGTTTATACAGTCACCTTCTGTTGTTTTTTCATTTGTCCATAGATAAGATAATATCAATAAAATATTCTGAATGTTGAACTGACGTTTTTACCCCTCAGCTCCACGAGAGCCGTTACGATGCAGGCAAGGCCCTACAGCGACTGGTGAAGAAGCCTGTTCCAAAACTCATAGAAAAGTGCTGGTCAGAGGACGAAGTGGTAAGACACTCATTATTATTATTATTATTGTTTGTTATTATTAATATTTGATAAGCGTTAACCTCTAGATAGGACGTTTTGGCGTCAGAGCTTGGGTTTAAATAGTATTTATTTTCTTTCAAGCTGCGCTTGATTGAGCTAGCACAGTGTCCACAAAACAGTTTTATATAAGCCATATTGTTCCAATGCTCCAGTGGCTTATTATGGGTTACTGGGGTTGTCTTAAGAGGGAGTTGTTGAGACAAAGGTTCTGCTGTATAGCTGCTGCTTTGGGCCCGTCACATTAAAAAAATAAGTGTTGAGAGCACCTGCATCCTGTTTATCGCCTGCAGAAAAAAAAATCTTCAGCTTGGAAGAAGTGTGTGTGTGTGTGTGTGTGTGTGTGTGTGTGTGTGTGTGTGTGTGTGTGTGTGTGTGTGTGTGTGTGTGTGTGTAAGGAAGAAGGAAAAGATTGAGAGCCTGTATCGTTGTCCTCCATTTAGATTCCAATCTCAATCCAGCTGGGGCTAGAACGTTCTGCTATTAGAATACACTACATGGCCAAAGGTATGTGGACACCTGCTCGTCCAACATCATGGACATTAATATGGAGTTGGTTCCCCCCTTTTTGCGGCTATAACAGCCTCCAAGTCTTCTGGGAAGGCTTTCCACTAGATGTTGGAACATTGCTGCGGAGATCATCCTTTCACCTACTCTGCGTCTCACAAAGACACGGCAGTTGGAACCAAAAATCTTTTTAAAAAAGGACAGATTTCCACCGGTCTAATGTCCATTGCTCGTTTCTCTTGGCCCAAGCAAGTCTCTTCTTATTATTGGTGTCCTTTAGTAGTGGTTTCTTTGCAACAATTCAACCATGAAGGCCTGATTCACACAGTCTCCTCTGAACAGTTGATGTTGAGATGTGTCTGTTACTTGAACTCTGAAGCATTTACTTGGGCTGCAATTTCTGAGGCTGGTAACTAATGAACTTATCCTCTGCAGCAGAGGTAACCCTGTGTCTTCCTTTCCTGTGGCGGTCTTCATGAGAGCCAGTTTCATCATAGCGCTTGATGATTTTTGCGACCGCACTTGAAGAAACTTAAATTAATGATGGACTGTCGTTCCTCTTTGGTTATTTGAGCTGTTCTTGCCATAATATGGACTTGTTTTTTTACCAAATAGGGCTCTCTTCTATATACCCCCCCCTACCTTCACAACACAGCTGATTGGCTCAAACGCATTAAGAAGGGAAAAAAAATCCACAAATCAACTTTTAACAAGGCACACCTGTTAATTGAAATGCATTCCAGGTGACTACCTCATGAAGCTGGTAGAGAATGCCAAGAGTGTGCAAAGCTGTCTTGAAGGCTTTGATTGGCTACATTGAAGCATCTCATATATCAAATATATTTTGATTTGCCTTACACTTTTTTGGTTACTACATGATTCCATATGTGTTATTCCAGGCAGGTAATCGTAACAGATTAAGTTGCTCGTTCTTTAGTAGCAATAGACCAGCTATGAATTCTCTGTATGATTTACAGTGCATTCAGAAAGTACTCAGACCCTTTGACTTTTGTTACAGCCTTATTCTGAAATGGATTAAATCGTTTTTTCCCCGTTATCAATCTACACACAATACCCCATAATGACAAAGTGAAAACAGGAATTTAGCAAATTTTGCAAATGTATAAAGATAAAAAAACATCACATTCAGACTGTTTACTCAGTACTTTGTTGAAGCACCTTTGGCAGTGATTACAGCATTGAGTCTTCTTGGGTATGATGCTACAAGCTTGGCACACCTGTATTTGGGGAGTTTCTCCCATTCTTCTCTGCAGATCCTCTCAAGGTCTGTCAGGTTGGATGGGGAGTGTCACTGCACGGCTATTTTCAGGTCTCTCCGGAGATGTTCGTTCGGGTTCAAGTCCGGGCTCTGGCTGGGCAACTCAAGGACATTCAGAGACTTGTCCCAAAGCCACTCTTGTGTTGTCTTGGCTGTGGGCTTAGGGTCGTTGTCCTGTTGGAAGGTGAACCTTCGCACCAGTCTGAGGTCCTGAGAACTCTGGAGCAGGTTTTCATCAAGGATCTCTCTGTACTTTGCTCCGTTCATCTTTCCCTCGATCCTGACTAGTCTCCCAGTCCTTGCTGCTGAAAAACATCCCTACAGCATGATGCTGCCACCACCAAGCTTCACCGTAGGGATATTGCCAAGTATCCTCCAGATGTGACTCTTGGCATTCTGGTCATTAGACCAGATAATCTTGCTTCTCATGGTCTGAGAATTTTTTAGGTGCTTTAGGTAACTCCAAGCGGGCTGTTGTGCCTTTTACTGAGGAGTGGCTTCCGTCTGGCCGCTTTACCATAAAGGCCTGATTAGTGGAGTGCTGCAGAGATGGTTGTCCTTCTGGAAGGTGAACATTGGGTTCTTGGTCACCTCCCTGACCAGGCCCTTCTCCCCGATTGCTCAGTTTGGCCCGGCAGCCAGCTCTAAGAAGCATCTTGGTGGTTCCATTTAAGATTGATGGAGGCCACTATGTTCTTGGGGATCATAAATGCTGCAGAAATGTTTTGGTACCTTTCCCCAGATATGTGCTTCCACACAATCCTGCCTCGGAGCTCTACGGACAATTCCTTCGACCTCATGGCTTGGTTTTTGCTTTGACATGCACTGTCAACTGTGGGACCTTATATAGACAGGTGTGTGACTTTCCAAATCATGTACAATCAATTGAATTTCCGACAGGTTCAATTAAGTTGAATTAACTTCTCAAGGATGATCAATGTAAACAGGATGCGCCTGAGCTCAATTTCGAGTCTCACAGCAAAGGGTCTGAATACTTATGTAAATAAGGTATTTCCGTTTTTATTAAATGTTTTATAAATACTGTTAACATTTCTAAAAACGTGTTTACACTTTGTCATTGTGGGGTATTGATGAGCAACAAAAATAATGTAATCCATTTTAGAATAAGACTGTAACGTATCAAAATGTGGAAAAAGTCAGGTGGTCTGAATACTTTCCGAATGCACTGTACACACGCTAGCTAAAGGCTCACGACCTTACACGGCCATGCTTAGATGATCCGTGTGTGGTGTCGGGGGGGGGTCAGTTCTCGCCACACGCCATGCTCGCAGTTCTCTCACAGGCCATTCGCAGGCCAGGAGGTCAGATATGTTTTCCTACTGCCTGAGGAGGTAGGCAGGAGGTAGTCTGTTGTAAGGTTGTGGGCCCTCACCATGGTGTCCATAGCCCAGCCAGTCAGTACTTAACCATCCAAGGACACTGCCTGCTCCCTCCCTCCCTCCCTCCCTCCCTCCCTCCCTCCCTCCCTCCCTCCCAGTGAAGTGATGTGATTTCCATTTGGTCTTTTGCAGCCCCACACACAGCCTTGAGGGACAGGTGTAAATTTACCCCGACCTTGATGCAGACACACAAGCTCAGACATGTATTGGCCTCGCTGCTCCCTCGTTTTATATACTCCTCTCACCCTCCAGGACGAGCCTCATTATTTCTTCCTGCTCTCTTTTCTTCCTCCCTTCCTCCTTTTGAAGTGGACAGTGGGGGCTGTGGAGATGACAGAACCAACCTGTCTGCAGGGTCACTTGTTACCTCCCTCATTTCCCCCCTCTCCCTCCCTCACTCTCGCCACCTTCTCCCTCTGTCTCTCTATCTCTCTCCCCCTCTATCTCTTCCCCTCTCCTTCCCTGCAGCTGCTGCTACATAGAACACAGGTCTCATCTCTGCTACCTCTCATTTCACTAACCCTAACTAACCCACAGGTCTCATCTCTGCTACCTCTCATTTCACTAACCCTAACTAACCCACAGGTCTCATCTCTGCTACCTCTCATTTCACTAACCCTAACTAACCCACAGGTCTCATCTCTGTTACCTCTCATTTCACTAACCCACAGGTCTCATCTCTGCTACCTCTCATTTCACTAACCCTAACTAACCCACAGGTCTCATCTCTGCTACCTCTCATTTCACTAACCCTAACTAACCCACAGGTCTCATCTCTGCTACCTCTCATTTCACTAACCCTAACTAACCCACAGGTCTCATCTCTGCTACCTCTCATTTCACTAACCCTAACTAACCCACAGGTCTCATCTCTGCTACCTCTCATTTCACTAACCCTAACTAACCCACAGGTCTCATCTCTGCTACCTCTCATTTCACTAACCCTAACTAACCCACAGGTTTCATCTCTGCTACCTCTCATTTCACTAACCCTAACTAACCCACAGGTCTCATCTCTGCTACCTCTCATTTCACTAACCCTAACTAACCCACAGGTCTCATCTCTGTTACCTCTCATTTCACTAACCCTAA
>NC_052322.1:47005995-47013495 GCF_016432855.1 Salvelinus namaycush
CCTGGATATCCACGTTTAAACCGATAGTTCTATCGGGTAAGTCTTCGATATTACAAGTCAAAGAATTTTACATTTTTTATTTGGTTTTATGTGGAACAATCTGAGAAGAGAGGGGGTTTTTTTTTTTTTGTGAGGAGGGACGCAAGCAGTCTCTCCGCTGGATACTTAAAGAGAATTAGTAAAAACAAATTATGATAACCATCACAGACTAACTGAGGCCGATGTCTGGGCCAAATACATGAGTTCGATTGTTGGCTTGTACTTATTCAAAATCTGCAGTGTTGCCTCAACCTATATAGCTTGCCTTCACATGTTTAAAGTACTAGAAGGAGTCCCAGGGGAGTGCCGTGCCCCCTTTCCCAGATTCAGTAGCGTAATTAAAATATTGGTACTCACCTTCGAAGAACCCAATCTTGAAGGAAACCGAACAGATGTCTTGTTGCAGCTTAACAAAAATGAGAGGTAGCACCCTGAGGACAGAAAACCCCGGAATCAAGGTTCCCTATCCACCAGGGCTTCCCCACCCATATAGAATAAAGAATCGCTCCGGAGGAGGAGGTAAGCGGGGTTCTTGGGAGCCTGGGTAGGCTGTACAAACCCACCACTAGTAGTAAAAAGTTTACTGGGTGGTTGTGGGTTCTCAAAGGTGACAGGCTGCTTATGAGCTAACTCCCTGATTTGCTCCATAATAGCCTTGAACCCTTGGTCGCGGCAGCCCTTCCAGAAGGTCCTGTAACAGCTCCTCATGCCTCCCAATGGTGACTCCCTGCAGGGTGACAGTATGGTCGAGCTGGTCCAAGTCTGTTGGGTCTGTCATGGCCAGTTCGTACTATAAGGGCGTGGGGCGAGACCCAGATGCAGACACGGGAGGCAGATGGTTAGAGTCTCTGATATTTATTATAATCCAAGGAGCAGGCAATAGAATGGTTGTGGACAGGCAAAAGATCATAAACAAGGTCAGAGTCCAGGAGGTAGAGAGTGGCAGGCAGGCTCTATAGTCAGACAGACAGGTTCAGAGTCAAGGCAGGTAAGGGTCAAAACCGGGAGGACTAGCAAAAAGAGAGACAAGAAAAATCAGGCGCACGGAAAAACACACTGGTTGACTTGACAAGACGAACTGGCAACAGACAAGCAGGGAACACCGGAATAAATACCCAGGGAATGACGGAGAAAACGGGTGACACCTGGAAGTGGGTGGAGACAATCGCAAAGACAAAATGAAACAGATCAAGGCGTGACAGGCCATGTGCTAAATTGAGTGAGTACGGTAGTGTAATAAACAACCAAAGATTTCAAGACTAAAGGTTGGTTTACACTACATCTATCCACATGTCTGTAGACAGTTGTCGCCGTGACAGCATGAACATTCTATTGTCGTCCGACATCGAATTTGTCGCTGTCATTATGAAAAAGTATAAACCAAAAGTACGTTCATCTCTAGGAGACAGTTGTCCCGCTAGCGCCTAGCCCCAAGAAGTTTTACAGTTGGATACTAGCATTAAGAGCAGCTTGATGAAAGCCAGTCAATATTTAGGCCACCCAGAATATATACAGTACCAGTCAAAACTTTGGACACATGAAGTAACCAAAAAAGTTTTAAACAAATCAAAATATGTTTTAGATTTTAGATTCTTCAATGTAGCCACCCTTTGTCTTGATGACAGCTTTGCACACTCTTGGCATTCTCTCAACCAGCATCATGAGGTAGTCATCTGGAACGCATTTCAATTAGCAGGTGTGCCTTGTTAAATTTTAATTTGTGGAATTTCTTTCCTTCTTCATGTGTTTGAGCCAATCAGTTGTGTTGCGACAAAGTAGGGGTGGTATACAGAAGATATCCCTATTTGGTAAAAGACCAAGTCCATATTATGGCAAGAACAGCTCAAAAAAGCAGAGAAACGACAGTCCATCATTACTTTAAGACATGAAGATCAGTCAATCCGGAAAATTACAAGCGTTATGATGAAACTGGTTCTCATGCCACAGGAAAGGAAGACCCCATTAGAGTTTCCAGCCTCAGAAATTGCAGCCCAAATAAATGCTTTGCAGAGTTCAACTAACAGACACATCTCAACATCAACTGCTAGGGGCAGTATTCGGAAGTTTGGATGACTGAGGTGCCCAAAGTAAACTGCCTGTTACTCGGGTCCAGAAGCTAGAATATGCATATGCATGGTAGTATTGGATAGAAAACACGATAAAGTTTCTAAAACTGTTAAAGTAATGTCTGTGAGTTAAACAGAACTGATTTGGCAGGCGAAACCCCGAGGACAATCCATCCTATTTTTTTTTTGAGGTCATTGGACTTTCCAATGGTTATCTATGGGAAAGCCTAATTATTTGGACCCAGATTGCAGTTCCTATGGCTTCCACTAGATGTCAACAGTCTTTAAATATTGTTCAATGTTTTTTTTTTTTTATGAAGAAGTATTCGTATTCTTTCTAAGTGTCACTCAGAAGGACTCTAGTCTTTTTGTGCGCGTGAATGAATGTGTGCTCCTTGTTGTTTTTCTCCGGTATTGAAAACAGTTTATTCCGTCTTAAATGTTATTGATTATTTACATATTAGGGTACCTGAGGTTGGATTAGAAACGTTGTTTGAAATGTTTGGACCATTCCTTTGTAGTCACGTTGGGTGAGTTGGAACAGGTGTATTTCTGAATCAAACGCATTAATTAAACTGACATTTTTGGGACATAAAGAAGGACTTTATCGAACAAAACGACCATTTGTGATGTTTCTGGGACATTTTGGAGTGCCAACAGAAGAAGATCTTCAAAGGTAAGCGATTTATTTTATCGCTATTTCTGACTTTCGTGATGCATCTGCTTGGTTGGAAAATGTTTTTGACGCACTCCGGTGAGGGCGCGCACTTGGTTATTTATCTCCGGTATTGAATATACTATTTTCCGTCTTAAATTGTATCATTAAATTACATATTAGGGTACCTGAGGATTGATTAGGAACATTGTTTGACAT
The DNA here is from genome assembly GCF_016432855.1 of Salvelinus namaycush. Taxonomy (NCBI): domain Eukaryota; kingdom Metazoa; phylum Chordata; class Actinopteri; order Salmoniformes; family Salmonidae; genus Salvelinus; species Salvelinus namaycush. The sequence goes on from NC_052322.1 coordinate 47,008,975, forward strand.
GTTTGGACCAAGTTTATTGGTAACGTTTGAGATTCATTTTGTATGCATTTTGAACGAGGGGAAACAGGTGGATTATTGAATGAAGCGCGCCAAATAAACTTACTTTTTTGGGATATAAAGAAGGACTTTATGGAACAAAATCACCATTTGTTATGTAACTGGGACACTTGTGATTGCAACCAGATGAAGATCTTCAAAGGTAAGGGATTTATTTTATTTATTTTATCGCTATTTCTGACTTTCGCATTGCATCTGCTTGGTTGGAAAAAAAATTCAATGCTTTTATATGCTGGGCGCTATCCGCATGGTGTGCTTTCGCCGTAAAGTCTTTTTGAAATCTGACACAGCGGCTGGATTAACAAGAAGTTAAGCTTTTAGGTCTGAGGTGTCATAATAAAGATGCAAAGTAGGTGAATGAATGATCTCTGCATGTGTGGTTCCCACTGTGAAGCGTGGAGGAGGAGGTGTGATGTTGTGGGGGTGCTTTGCTGGTGACACTGTCTGTGATTTATTTAGATATCAAGGCACTCTTAACCAGCATGGCTACCACAGAATTCTGCAGCGATACGCCACCCCATCTAGTTTGGCCTTAGTGGGACTATCATTTGTTTTTCAACAGCACAATGACCCAAGACACACCTCCGGGCTGTGTAAGAGCTTTTTGAACAAGGAGAATGATGGAGTGCTGCATCAGATGACCTGGCAGCCACAATCACTCGACCTCAACCCAATTGAGATGATTTTGGGATGAGCTGGACCGCAGAGAGAAGGACAAGCAGCCAACAAGTGCTCAGCATATGTGGGAACTCCTTCAAGACTGTTGGGAAATAATTCCTCATGAAGCTGGATGAGAGAACGGCAGGAGTGTGCAAAGCTGTCATCAAGACAAAGGGTGGCTACTTTGAATAATCTAAAATATAAAATATTTGGGCATTAAATCTCCCAGATATAGGAGAGAGACTTCAGAACAAATTTCCATTTTATATTTTTTGTACTATGTGTTGTTCCTTGTAGTGATTCTGTTAATCAATGCGTTTCTATTGGCTAATAGCAGTAAGGACAAACATATTTTTTTCTCACTTCAAGTGGTCTTATAATTCTAAATCCAATAGCTAAATTATCCTTGTTATGACCTTCTTAAAACAAATCCATATAGCTTAGTAGAACCCCTTAGTAGAACCCCTTAGTAGAACCCCTTAGTAGAACCCCCAAGCAGAACCCCTTAGTAGAACCCCCTTAGTAGAACCCCTTAGTAGAACCCCTTTGCAGAACCCCTTTGCAGAACCCCCTTAGTAGAACCCCTTAGTAGAACCCCCAAGCAGAACCCCTTTGCAGAACCCCCTTAGTAGAACCCCTTAGTAGAACCCCTTAGTAGAACCCCCAAGTAGAACCCCTTAGTAGAACCCCTTAGTAGAACCCCATAGTACAACCCCTTAGTAGAACCCCTTAGTAGAACCCCCAAGTAGAACCCCATAGTAGAACCCCTTAGTAGAACCCCATAGTACAACCCCTTAGTAGAACCCCTTAGTAGAACCCCTTAGTAGAACCCCATGGTAGAACCCCTTAGTAGAACCCCTTAGTAGAACCCCTTAGTAGAACCCCCAAGTAGAACCCCTTAGTAGAACCCCCAAGTAGAACCCCTTAGTAGAACCCCTTAGTAGAACCCCGTACATTAATAAAACATATGTTAATAAGAACAACAACAACAACACCTGTAAATATTTCTTCACCCCCCCATCAACACCTTCTAATGTCAAATAACAAGCAGCCCCTGTAGGGGTATTGGAGTGCTCATAACAAAGGGAGAGGACTGAGAAGGTAACATCATAGAATAAGATAGGATAGGATAGAATAGGACAGGATATGATAGAATTGGATAGGATACAATAAGATAGGAAAGGATAGGATAGGAAAGAATAGGATAGGATAGAATAGGATAGAATAGAATAGGATAGAATTGGATAGGATACAATAAGATATAATAGGATATTATAGGATAGAATAGAAAATGATATAATGGAATATGGATAGAATATGTCCGTACTGTAGCCTACATTGTCTCAGAGTGAGACACACAGGACAGATAGACAGGCTGTCCGTACTGTAGCCTACAGCGTCTCAGAGTGAGACACACAGGTCAGATAGGACAGGCTGTCCGTACTGTAGCCTACAGCGTCTCAGAGTGAGACACACAGGACAGACAGACAGGCTGTCCGTACTGTAGCCTACAGCGTCTCAGAGTGAGACACACAGGACAGATAGGACAGGCTGTCCGTACTGTAGCCTACAGCGTCTCAGAGTGAGACACACAGGACAGATAGACAGGCTGTCCATACTGTAGCCTACAGCGTCTCAGAGTAAGACACACAGGACAGACAGGACAGGCTGTCCGTACTGTAGCCTACAGCGTCTCAGAGTGAGACACACAGGACAGATAGGACAGGCTGTCCGTACTGTAGCCTACAGCGTCTCAGAGTGAGACACACAGGACAAACAGACAGGCTGTCCGTACTGTAGCCTACAGCGTCTCAGAGTGAGACACACAGGACAGACAGACAGGCTGTCCGTACTGTAGCCTACAGCGTCTCAGAGTGAGACACACAGGACAGATAGACAGGCTGTCCGTACTGTAGCCTACAGCGTCTCAGAGTGAGACACACAGGACAGATAGCCTGCCTATCTTCTGTATCTATCTAGTGGGAATGTCAGCGGAGGATTTTTGTGAACGTGCACGGCACTCACCTACGCACACTATCCTAGACTTTGAGATAAGAGTTCCTGACTTCATATACCTAGAATCAACTCCAAGCCTACCTCACACCTATTAGTAAGCGCAATGTATTTAGTGGAGACTACACGAGCTGTAGTAGTAGACTACGAATATATATATATCAATCACTTTTGTAGTTTTGCTAATGGAGACATTTAAAAGTGTCCCGTAAGATACATAGTAGACAAATCATTTCGCTACAGCAATACAAACAGCCGCATATCTCCAGACACGCAGGTCTCGCGTACCGTGCGTGATCTGATAGAGAGAGGACGCGCGTAGAGGGATCGAGGGGAAGAAGGAGAGAGGAGAGAGGGCGAGGACACCGAAATCTTGCTCCTTGTCTGATGAACGAACCTATTCGGAACTATGTAAGGAACCGGCTCGATTTAGACCACTCGTCACTCTACAGTTCGTATGTTGTTAAAGGGGGTGGGAAAAATAATGATCCTATCCTAGACCTACACCAACGGATATCTGTATCGCTGCGCTGGCAACTGTGGAAAACAGGACAACGACCAAGAGACTGAGATAAACAACACACAACATAGGAAAGCAGCCAACTACCTAAAAACCAAAATAAGCAACTTCAGGGAAGGAACGGGAGGCCAGCGCGGGAAGGACTCATAACAGATCGTTGGAATAGCATCACGAATAACGGTATGGCGCTGCTGCTGTTGCTGTCTGATACTGTCGGTGTGTGAGAATGCTGATTTCTGCATATAAATGTAGCCTATATTTGGACACCTTACATTCTCCAGTTCTGCCGGTGTGAACATGTATGTTGATGTTAAAGTAGCTGTATGTATCTTCTCCTATGATCACACATATACATACATTGAATATTGGAACTGTTGCGGGTAAACCTCATTGATTTATTATAGGAACTAGGCAGCCCACGTTTGCGCAGCGCCTCCATATGACGCCACAAATATTTAGTAGGAGTGTTGGCTTGCAAACCGCGGTCTGTGTCTCCTGGCCTGTCTGTGTGTTACAGACATACAGACCAGACCTGTCTGCACGCTATAAAATAAATACAACGCACACTTCTGTCTGTGATGTCTCCCTACCTGATGAAGACTTCGGTAAAAGTCGAAACGTTGTTGATTTGGGGTGCAGCAATATTCAGGCCTCTCCATCGTTTGACACGTCACACACCAGTCTTTCCTCACCTCATGTCTTGTCTGTTATTATGCTCTCTCTCTTCATCATCATCATCATCAGACAGGAAGGAAATTTGTCATGGAGTTCCTTAACAACTCATTGGTCGGTGGATCAGACCTGGACCTGAGAGCCTTCCACTTCTACAACGACTCTCTGCTCTTCCAGAACAACTTCAGTGTCGGCTACAACGAGACCTACGCTTTCCTCCCCACCGGCATCAAGATCACCATCGTCGTGGTCTACATGATGGTCTGCGTGGTGGGGCTGGTGGGTAACTGTCTGGTCATGTACGTTATCATCAGGTAAGGGCTCGTGGCGACCTCCTCTCTCTACCTGGTCGGATTGAACAGACCTGCACCTTAGAGACTATTTCGCCAGACTATATACGCACCTTAGAATTTATTTCCACTGACTACCCATTTTACATTTAGTCATTAGGCAGACACTCTTATTGAGAGCGACTAAAGAATAGTTATATCAATTATAGTTAGCGCCTCAGCATTTCACTGCACTTTGTATACCTGCTGTAAACTGTACTGTAATGTTGAGGAAGCTAACACCTCAGCATTTCACTGCACCTTGTATAC